>NW_006431210.1:8368027-8380556 GCF_000325575.1 Pteropus alecto
AATGTGACCCATTGGTATGCCTGAATGGTTGACATGTGCCTGAGATGATGGTATCATCTCCCCTCCAGGAGAGGTGGCAGAAGCTAGTGTAGTTAGTGTCCCTGAAGGGTCACTTCCAGTAGAATCTGAGAGTAGCCTCATGTATTTACCCCAGGATGGCATTAATATTCCCCAGTGGCTTATAATATCAGAAAGATTGGAAAGAATTGTTCTAAGCTTCTATTTATAGGAGGAAAATATAAGAACCGTTAATGCAAAGGACCATTGCTAGGACCTTAGGATAGAAAATGAATTCTTAAATAAATAAAAAAATGCGAACGCATACAGAAACTATTGATTTATATACAGAATATTCAAAGAAATACTTATAACAGTATTAAAAAAGTGGAACACACACCCATGTCCATATCCTCACCTGTCCCCCAACACAAAAAATGGTCTAGACTATTTAGAGGGAAAGAAACCTAAATGGCAAGTAAGGATGTAACAGTGCTCTCTCTCACTATTAATCAGAGAAATAATAGTTAAACAATAAAAGATATATCACACTGACAAAAAATAAAGCCTCAATTATTGCAGATATTGATAGGGTACTGGGAAATAGGAACTTTTAATAAACTTCTGACTTAGTCCCTTAGTGACATTGTGCAAGCTTGGTAACACTAAGTTTTCGTATGTCCTATTACCCGAAATCCACCTCAAACAAAAGCAAGTATGAGGGTTTTCCTCACTACACTAGAGGTGGTGGGGGAGTTGGAGGCTGCCTAGGGTAGAAGTGTGAAAAATGGTAGATGCATCTGTGGAATGCTCAGCAGCAGTCAAAAACAACATGTAGATGTATACCATGATAAGTTACAGGTAAATACCGGAATAAGAATAGAGTTTAAAAGCATATTTTTAAGTAAAAAGGAGTTATTAATAAGAACAAGATTTGTAGTGCAATGATATATCCGTGAAATTAAAACACACACAAAAAAACCACACAAATTCAGAACTACAGTGTATATTTTTTAAAGACACATGCATAGTCAAGCATTATCACCAAACACCTGTGACATAAATTAAAAAGGATTAGAGGACCGTCAGAATGGAGTGAAAAATACAATAAAACAAGAAAAGAAATGTGGCAAAAAAATTAACTACTAAGGGGAAAGCATGCCTAAAATATGGGGAAGGTCATAAATATGTATGGTGAAGGTCATTGATGTCATGTTTACTTTGAGTCATATCCATCCCACATTGAATTAAATCCAGCTTGGTCCTCACCTGCTAAAACTGGCAGAAAATCTAATTTCAGTTATTTATTTTTTTTCTGTTTAATTTTTCTGTTGATTTTAGCAGAACTCCATATACTTCTGTGACCCAACAGAGATTCTGAAGTTAAAAGTGACTTAAGCTTGCCAGGGTCACTGATGCTCTTTAGCTTGTCACCCTTGTCAAGAGTTAGACTTTATTTTGCCTGGTACTGCTGCTCCTCAGGGTAGGCAGCAGCAACGCCTGCTTTCTGTAGTCTGCCTTATTGTTGTCCATGGTCCTTAAGGTAGCTGTTAGCAGCACCTCCCTCCCTCTGAGTTTAGTCTCTTCCATAGATTTAGGTACTTGTCCACCCTGCATCCTCCCAACCAACCTCCATTATGTCGCTTTCCAAGATAGCCCAGGACAAACAAGATTGAAACCAACACTTGAAGTTACCAAGAACATGAGCAATAGAACAGAAAAGCTTAGCTCTCCTTTGAGTGAGGAAAGTGTAAGTGGAAGCAGGAGAGAATATCATCATTTTGTTTATATGTAATTTATAGCTACCAGAGGCTGGCACAAATTAATGTCTTCATGGATCAGCCAAGCGCAGATGTGAACCAGGCTTCTTCACTTCAAGATTTTCCATACTATTTATTATGTTAAAGAATTGCACTTGGGGGGTCTGTGCACAGCATTTTGCAAATTTATTTGTCCTTGGAAATTTTTTTTCTTTGGAGTATACTATAAAACACTCTTTGGGGAAATTCTAAACTAAGGAATTGCTTTATCTCATTAGAAGTCATTGTATGGCTAGCATCAGCTCAAAAAATGAACACATAAATTTGATGACACAATTCATGCAAGCCCAGAACAGAGTTGTTCTTTCTAGTGTCATTCCTATATTATATATCTTCAATGATAAAACAATGAAATCTTTCAGTTTTTTTTCAGATACAGCAGAAGAAATTGATTCTGCCGCATAGCTAACTAAGAATCAATAATATTTGATCTTATGCAATTCACTGGTGATTTGCTCAATTAGTTCTCACAAAAGCATGTTATTCGCTCTGTAGGATGTAGAGTCATTTAATGTTAACTGAAGGATAAAACTTATAAGTAAAAGTATTTTCCTTGTTATTACTATTATTTATATTATATTATATTATTAAGTGATGGAATCTCAGTAATTGCCAATAATAAGTTAGTATTAAAAATTTTTAATTTAAACATAATTTTCTTGATAAAGGAACAGGCTTTTAATTGTCAAGTTCTTCATGACTACATCAGCTTAGCAACACCTTTGAAGGGAAGTAAGGGCAAACTGGATACATATCCTTTTTGATTTGACTGGCTTGATGATAATTTATGTTTACATGACCTATAAGTTTATATAAAACAAAATGATAGAATTCTAGACTTGAATATAACATGAGCTTAATTGTAAGGAGAAACATATAAGAAACATGCTTCTTGATGGTTTTCATAGAAGGATGAGAAGCTAAGAAATGCTAGGAACCTCTCATTTTAGCTTGTGTTTTTATCAAGAGGCTAAGCATGAATAACATGTTCTGCATTAATTTATGTGTGTGGGGTGGAGGTGATAAAATGACAGCTATCTATCTATATCTATCTATATCTATCTATCTATCTATCTATCTATCTATCTATCTATCTATCTATCTATCTATCTACCTATCTAAACTATCATTAAACAAACAACTGTGATGCAATGACAAGATCATGGACTTGCATGTACATCAAGAGATATGTACAAAAATGAGCAGAACAGCATAACTATCAAAATTTAGAAAACTCAAGATAAGGAATATATATTGTCTAACTATTTTATTCTATCACTCTTTCTCCTTTCCTGATGTTCCAAGATTTCTTCTTTTATCATTTTCTTTCCGTTTTTAAAAATTCCTCCAGTCATTCTTTTGGGGTAAGTCCAATGGTAACAAATTCTTTGTTTAGTTCACCTGAGAATCTTGATTTTCCTTTAATTCCTGAAAGATATATTCACAAACTTACAGTTTTTTTCTTTTTTAATTGAATTTTTGGGGATAACCTTGATTAATAACATTATATAAATTTCAAGAGTGCAAGTATATAATGTGACATCCATATACTCTACTGTGTGCTCACCATCCAAAGTCTACTCTCCTTCCTTCACCATGTATTGGACCCCTTTTCCCTCTGTGTCCTCCCTCCACCCCCTGATTTAAAATTTTGTGTTGACAATTCTTTTCTCTCATCACTTGGAAAATATTGTGCCACCACTTTCTTCTGGTCTCTGTGGCCTCTGACAGGAAATATGCTGTTACTAGAATTGTGTTTTTTCTATAGTTACAATGTTGTTTCTCTCTGAGTGCTTTCAGAATTTTTACTGTGTCTTTTGTTTTCTGAAGTTTGATGATTATGTGACTTGGTGTAGTTTTTTTGTTTTTTCTTGTCTGCAGTTTATTCGGCTTCTTGAATCTGTAGGCTGCTTTTGTCAAATTTGAGATATTTTCGGGCATTAATTTTTGAGTACCTTTTTTAGTTTAACTCTCATCTCCCTTTCTAGGACTCTGATGACGTAAATGTTAGATCTTTTGTTACAGTTCTATAGGTTCTCCCCTCCACCCCATATTTTCCCTCTGCTGTACAGATTGGGTAATTTCATAGTTTTAGCTTCCAGTTCATTGATACCTTTATCATTATTATCCCTTTTTATCTTTTTATTCCTCTTTCTTAAGTCTATTTTTCTAAGATTTATAGTCACTCTAGGTTTTTGGTTAGTGTTGCATTGTATATATTTTCAACCATTTACTTTTAACCCATTTATATATTTATAATCATATTGATTTTTCATAAATAGCATATAGTAGATTCTTGATTTTTTAATCCAATCTGACAGTGTCTGAGATATAATTGGGGTTTTAGAGCACTAAAGTGTAACCAAATTATTGATATGTTTAAAGTATACCATCTTACTATTTTCTATTTGATATGTTTAGATTAAAGTATACCATCTTACTATTTTCTATTTGAACATCTGTTCTGTCTCCTCTCTTTTTCTACCTGCTCTTGGATTGATTGAACATTTATTTATAATTCCATTTTATCTTTTGTATTGACTTATTTATACCTCTTGTTCATATTTTCAGTGATATTGCCTAGGATTTACAATATCTATCTTTAATGAAACAGAGAATATCTTCAAATAATATTACAGTGCTTAATGTATAGTGAAAGACTTTACAGAAATATATTCCCGATTGCTTCCTCTCATCCTCTGTAGTGTTATTTAAATGCATCTCACTTTTTTCATGTGCTTTGATCATACAAAACATTGCTATTATTTTTGTTTAGACAGTGAGTTACCTATCAGAAAAATTTTAAATAACAAGATTTTATTTCTATTTATTTATCGCAGTTCAGGAACTCTTCAGTTGTTGTGTAGATTAATTTTTTCCGATATGATACTCCTTTTCCCTGAATAATTTCTTTTATTTTTTTGTTGTACAGTATTCCCTCTGCCAATAAATTTCCTCCATATTTGAGTAAAATCTTTATACTTAAGTTTTGAAAAATTGTTTTACTGGGTGTAAATTCTGGCAATTTTTTTTCTTTCAGTTAAAAAAGATCCTTTTTTTGTCTTTTAGCTTACATGGTTTCTAATGAGATATCTACTGTAATTCTTTTTTCTGTTTCTATCTAGTGTAGCTTTTTAATCTTGAGCTGCCTTCAAGGTTTTGATTCTTTTAAATCTTTTGTTTTTAGCAGCTTGTGTGTGTGTGTGTGTGTGTGTGTGTGTGTGTGTTTATTCTGATTGGATTTCTCTGAGTGTCATACTTTGGATCTCTGGTTTCATGTCCTTCATAAATTTATAACAACATTCAGCCATTACTTCTTCATATCTACATATACTTCTTATAGTCTGTTCTTTCTCTCTTCTATTCCTGGTATTCTAATTTACAAAAGTTAAACCATTTAATATTGTCTTACAGTTCTTAGATACTCTGATCATTTCACTCATTTTAGTCTTTCTGTTTCAATTTGAGTTATTTCTGGTAACTGTCTTGAAGTTCACTGGTTTTTCCTCAACTCTGATTGCTGAGTTCATTGAAGGCATTCTTTTTCTCTGTTACCATTTGTCATTTTTAACATTTCCATTTATTTCTTATAATTTATAGTTTTGTTGCAATTACTCATCTGATCTTATATGTTGTGTACCATTTATGTTTGAGCAGAGGTTGGAAAACCTTTTCTATAAATGATCAAATAGTAAATATTTTAGACTTTGCTGTCTATATGGTCTCTGTTATAACTATTTAACTCTCCTGTTGTAGCAAAAAAGCAACCATATATAATATGCAAATCAACATGATTGTGTTCTAGAAATTTTTTATTTAAGATAGTAAACTTTAAAATTCATGTAACTTTCACATAGTTTAAAATATTCTCTTTTTAATTTTTTTCCCATATGTATTTAAAAATTGGATTTTAAAGTGAATCTCGTTAGAAGTTGAGTTAGTTTGGAGTGGGTTGCTGTTATGTTTACACATTGTCCATCACCAAGTGCAAATTTTTCTTGTAATAACCTGTGTTTGATGTGGGGCCTGGTTTGTCAAATGTCAACTCCATTCTCATCTTTAGGTGTTTTCTTTGTGGTGTTCCCCAAAGAGCATCTCTTTCCAATCTCTTATCCCTCGGCCTACCCTGTCTTAGCTGTATTCTGCTGTTGATTGTTAGTCAATGTTTATTAGTTGAGCATTAGAAAGCAGTGATGGAGGGCGTTTTCTCTTGCTCTGATAAAACTTTGGTTTTAGCATGTGTCCTTTGGTCTTCAGGAGTGGAGTCTTCTCTGTACTCCCGCTCTCTTCCAGCTGTTGTTCTTGACCCAGTTTGCATTTCTGATGCTCTACTAGGGGTGGTTTATTTTTTTCCCCCAGCTGCAGTGAGTTTTCGCCAGTACCTGAAGGATGACTGTTTAGATTAAAGTTTTCTTTTTATGAGAAAGATAAGGAAGAATCATTTGAGTGGATGTTTATGTCTCTCTTGCAGTGGTTGCTGTTCCACTCTCCCAGGAGTACAGAACAAGGGGTATTTTTAAAAAACTCTTTCTAATCTTTTCTGTAAGTACCTGGTGGAATTCATGAAGAAAGAGCCTGTAAGAGGGTGCAGACTTCCCAATTTCTGTGACTACCAAGGATTTCCTTGGCCTGTGCACACTTGGCCTCTAACAATTCACCAGCCACTCTAGCTAAACATTTTGTACCAGTTAATGGTTTTCTCAACCCCAGGCAATGCAGTGCTTTTTTTTTTCTTTTCACATTGTGTTCTTCTGCAGACACCTGTCTCTTACTAGATTTTGATTATCCTGTGACCTCAGCTCTTTTATAGTTATAAGAAAAGTCATAAACTTAGTTTTTACAGCTTTTCTATTGTTGTAAAGGTAGAAGTGATCCTCTTTCCAGCTCTCTACACTCATAAATGTAAGCTAGAAGTCCCCAATATTCTTTTAATTTTAACTTTTTGATAAGATTTAGTTAGAGAGTGATTCCTAATTAACTACAATCATTTGAAGTGAGCTGGTACAAAAATAGTTTATGACAATACATGTGTTTTGTGTCAGCCTTTTTAGGCCAGGGTAGACTCTTCATCAAGGTATCTCTTCCTTGAAGAGAGAGAGTAGGGAGAATGAACAAGAAAGGTTAATTTAAGCATTCTCTTTGACACAATTTTATAAATGGGATTCTTTAGGGAATATCAGAATCTTGATACTGCTATGGTAATGGACATAAAGCCAACATTCAAATTATTAAAAGCTAGAAGACGTGTGTGTCTCCTTTTTTGGCCTTTGAATCTGGTGAGTTAAGTCTTCAGCAGCTGTTCACTTTTGGGGTTCAGAGTCTAACTGTAGATATACACAGCAAAGCACTAAGAAGACAAACTCATGCGACAGATGAGGATCCTCCTGTGAAGACTTAGACTTAGCAGAGCGTATAGCACATATTGAGCGTCTAGGGAATATTAGAGAGTAGTACTCTCAGAATGGCAGTTGTCTGCTTATTTTTATGTCTGTCTCTTCTATCAAGGCTAATTCTTTGACAAAGGGATGGAATTGTAATTGTCTTTGCTTCCTAAATATCAAGCCAATGCCTTGTACATAGTTATACAAGTATATTAGTGATACTAATTTGATAAACATTAGTTAAGCACATTAAAGAAAATGATAAATGATTGGCATGATCAGTCACATTTGTCTCTCTGTTCCTACTGAAACCTCCATGAAGGCAGAGATCTGCCAGTCTTTTCTTCATTCTAGTCGAATGTCTGATATTACATATGCAAATTGTAGAGGCTTAATAAATATTGATTGTTGGAAATAGTCTCCTTTAACACATTTCCTCTGCCTGCACATCTTTCATATGGCCAAAAATGGTTGCTCCAGTGTTTGAGCGTCAATGATATTCTAGATCCATCATCAGCTAAAAAATACAACTCTCATTTGGGTTTATTTGCAACTGGAATTGCTCTCTATTCCTTGAATAATGCATTATTTTTACAGATAGAATTATCTGTTACAGAACTTATGTGTATAGGGCCTAAGGATAGCCTACTTGAGAAGGAGGAACTCTGGACAAAGCTAGTAAGTCAGAATTCTCAGGAAGAAGTCATTTACAGGTTTCAAGTATGCAGCTGTACATTCTCATTAAATGTAATGTTGGCAGTTCCACTTCACTGAACTTTTTCAACATCCTATTTGAAAAGCTCATAATAACTGATACCCAACTCATTGGAGACAGATATTAGAAAAGTCGAAGAATTTAACATTTGTTTTAGATGAGTTTATAATCTAGTAGAAAGAACAAAGAATATACCCTTGAAATAATATTATAGGTAAAGTTCCCTAGAGTGAGCATAAACAAAATTCGAACTGTATCTAAAATGCCCATCTGTCTCCGATTCTGCATTAGCTAATTTTCCAATTAGCAGGTGTAAATTGGTGCAAACTTTTTTACAGTATAGAAACAAACAAAAAAAAAAAATACAAGCAAATATGAAAGTATAGGATATATGAAATTATTTGTAGGACTGATGATATTTTAGACGACTTCTATCCTTTGGCCTTTTAAATAAATTATGCCATACATATTTTACTTTTGAAGGACTAAAGTATGAAAGATTAATAAATAGCACAAGAGATGACATCCTAAATTAAGAGTATTTGGAGTAGATTAAAAGCATCTTTCTTTTACCAAGTAATTACTCCTTGGCAAGTTTTATCCTGCGTTCTTTGTAGTTATTGCTCCAGTTATTTATCATAAAAACTCTATAGTTAAAACATTTATCTTCATCATTTTGGAGCTGAGGAAACTGAAGCATGAAGATGTTCTGCAAGCAAGTAAGAAAAAGATTCAGGATTGGCACTTGGCAATCTGAATCTAAAATCCATACCCCTAATCACAAGAGTAGAGGTTTGCCTCAGCCTACTCCCAGGCCTCGATGGATGGTAGGAGAAAAAAGGAAGCCATGAGAACTGTCTCCTGGAGTAAGGGAAGAAAGTAAGAAGGCACAGAATTAAGGTAAAGCTTATAAAAAGGAGAGGACACAAACCCCCAAATAATACTTTTTGAAAAAAGGACAGTTGTAGCAATTCACAGGAAGGAGACAGGAGGATTCCTGTAAAATACTCTAGTCTAACAGATGCAGGAATTCAGGCTTGGGGTGGGAAAGGAATTTTGGAAGGCTCTGCTACTCTGGGAAATAGAGATAATCCTGGATTCCAGGTGACTCCTTGTTTAATTCCTTTGGTTGAAGTGTGTAATGTGGGCTAGGAGTTGGCAGAGTATTCTTCTGAGAATAACAAGAAACCTTTAAGATCATGCATAAAATTTAGGTATCAGGGCTGTGCAACTGAAAACTACAGTTATGTTATTCACACATCAGAGTCTTTCAAATTTAATGTTCATTTGAAACTGTTGTTTATTGCGTCCACCAAAAGCCTTTGGAAATAACCAGTGGCTAATGAAAGATTCTGGAAATATGATTTCAAAAGATACATACTCTGGAATCACATAGCTGAAAAGTAAAAATGCAATTTAGTAAATACCTAATACTGAGATTTACTTAAATCCCTAAGGAAGATCACTAACATCAAAGAAAGCTATTTGGAGACTTAAGTAAATAGAATTGGATATCTATCCTGTTTTCATTTTTGAAAGATGTCAGATATCTTTTCATTGAAAAGATACATGCTTAAAAGCACTTTAAACTTTCCTTTAAAACTGTAGGAAAAATTAGCTTGAATCCTGTATTTGCTCTATATTCTGGAACCTCATTACTACAAACCTGGCTTTCTGAAAGAAGTTAAAGAATATCAGTCTTAATAGTTTAGCAATGCTTGCATTTAAGGGGTCATACCTAAGTGCTCCTTCTACTGTCGTGATTCTTCTTACATTCATTCCAAAAGAAGAACAATGCAGTCTATTTGTGGCTGCGGAAACTGCATGAAATATTGCAGCGAAAGAATCCCTTGCTTCTTGCAGAACAAGCCTGAGGCTACTGTATTCTATAGACTAAGAGGGCATAGTTATTTTACCCTGTGTTTAATAAAACATATATTGTGAAAGGATAATGCCTGTATGGAACCAGCTCCTGAAGAAAGTTCTTAATTAAAGCCCATTGATAAAGCTCTTATTATATCTTCTGCATGAGGCTATAGCTTTACAGCAAGCTCCGTATTTTATGATGAATTTGCAGCTGTTTGATTCAAATACTGCTGATCTTAGTAGCTTTTTATTTCTGTGATCAACCTTTCCCCTTATTTAAACCTGTCAAATTGAAAATGATCAAGAAGTTGTAAGTAATTACTGGTTGTTATATTTATTTAAGTGGAATCTTTCATTAGGAGTGAGACCACATGCCTAGAATTTCACACATTTTCCACCTCCACAGAGAATCTTAATTTGGAACTAAATAATGAAGTGCAAGGGAAATGAGAAACCTTTGAAAATACATTGGAGAATAGCCATTCGATGAAAGAGGTTAAAGATAAAGAGCCTACCAACTTCAGTCCCAGGAATAAGCTTGGTTTTTCCTAGCTGGGGAGTTTTAGGCAAGGGCTGAAGTTTGCTAAGCCTTAATTCGCTTTACTGGAAAGATGAAAAAAGGAGGCATGATTCTTTTTATCAAATGAGATTATGTATTAAGTTTCAAAATATTGTAAAATACTGTGTTGTTATTATTGTTTCCTTATGCCCAGTTATTTATTGTACTTTATTCAGGTCAAAATGTCATAATGATTTACTCCTTCTATAGTTTTATGTGTAGACTTGAAACCAACATTGTTTTAGATTCTTTAGACAGAACAGTAACCTTTTATGCACCTCAAATTAGAGAAGCAGATAAAAACATAATATGTCATGTGCCAACAAGTCCAAAAAAAGAAATAAAAAAAGAGCAAAGTAAGGAAAGAGCGAATGATGAGGAAGGTGCTATTTTGAATTAGTTAGACACGAAAGTCCGTTTTGATAAACTGGCATTTGAGCAGATGCAGATATCATAAATAAGTTAGTAAGGTGTGTTACAACAGAGGGAATAGCTTGTACAAAGGCACCGAGGCAAGAGTGTGGTCTGTGTGTTTCAGGAAAAACAGGGAGATTCCTGTAGATGGAGCATAGTAAGCAAGGGGCACCTTGGTAGAAGACAGGAAGTTAGGACGGGCAGGATGATGGTGGGGCCTTGTAGGCCGAGTTAAGGAGTTGGGATTTTATTCTGGAAGAGATGTAAAACATTGGAGGGTTTTGTGCAGAGGGAGGATTGAGATGATCTGACATGGATTTTTCTATCTATTTTTGGAAAATAGACTACTGGAGCAAGAGTGGGAGCAATTCTAAACAAAAGACCAGATGACAGGTGATGGAAGTGGTGGAGGAGATGGTGACAAGTGATTGGATTCTAAATATATCCTGGAGGCAGAGCTGAGAGTATCTTCTGAAAGACAGCATTGTGGGCATGGAAGCAAAAGTAGTAAACTTACATTGCTGCCTATAAAAATTGTATGCAATTAATTTGAAATGATGCTCCCCAACCCATACCAAGCATTTGTCATAAGATGCATACTGAATTTAGTTTGCTTCTCTTATACTGATCTTGACTCTTATTTTACTTTTACTTCATTTTCACTTTACTTTTATTTCAATATTTGAGGATCTCGGGTACAGAGAACTAAAGTAATCAGATGCCTTTGTTTCTGGAACATTGTTATCACTAAGACAGGCAAGCCCTGTTTTACCTTACTTAATTTTCCTTCAGTATTTTAACTCTCTCATCTGTGATTCTCTTCCCCCTTTTCACCTTTTCCCTTTAGTACACACATAAAACATATATCTGATATATGCTCTTGTATATTTGTTTTTGAAAAATATGTGGTAGTGTTTGTAAATCTATACCTAAAGTTTTACATAAATACTATCGTGCTATAGATGTGTTTTCTTATTTCTATGTTTTAAAGAATTTATTCATGTTGCTCTATATGCTTTTGGTTCATTGTTTCTGAGTATGGCAGAGCATTCCATGTTGTGTATAAACCCTGTTTAACTCATCCATTCTCCTGCTTATCTGGTGCTCTTTACAGATAATGATGTTGTGAGGAATATCCTGTTACATGTCTATAGTCTTGGGTGGCAATATCTCTGAGGGATCTGACCAGTAATTACTTTTTGTTTAAATAATATTTATCAAGATAATCAGAACAAATTACACACAATCAACAGTCATTTCACATTTACAGCGGAGAACAAGGGTGTTTGGTTAACTTTTAAAGGATAAGTTAGTAAATACATTTATTTTTATTAATAAAGGGACAGTTTAGAAGATTATAGAATGCCTTAGTACTTAGCTTTGGAAATTATCAATTGAGACTAAGAATTCCATTTGGAAGGTAAGGAAAATAAACCTTCCAGTTTTGAGAATGAGTAGAAGCAGAGTGAATGATAGCGACAGTCATTCTAAGTTCCAGATTGAATTACATCAGAATCAGATCCATCCCTTAGTATGATGTTTTCACTCCACTAGAAAGGTTACTATCTGCAGATCAGGAACTATCTCCCTACAACCAGTGCCCTTCCAACTCCACAGAGTGAACTTCCAGTATTTCTTTGTAAACTTTATGATACATATTTCTCACCCCCCAAACGTCATAGAAAAATATTTTGAATGAAATGTAACTTCTGTAAGTACCCCCAGAACAAATCCTAATTACATTTTGTGTTTAAATTATATATATGTATTTAAATAA
>NW_006431210.1:8380588-8432187 GCF_000325575.1 Pteropus alecto
CCAGCTACTCTGAAAGGCTCTTGGAATAGTTTTAACAAAACCGAATATTATTTTATACCCTGTAATTTTATTTCTAAGAAGCTAATGAAGAGAAATTTTGCATATATGCACAAGGTGTTTGTGCAAGGATATCAATGAAGCAGTATATATATATAATTGCCAAAATTTTTAGAAACAATCTAAATGTCTTAATAATAGGAGAAAAGCTAAATAAATGATGATATACTCGTGTTATATTGTATGCCATGGCTTGGTTTCATAAAACAAGATTCATCAATATTTACATACACAAAAACAGGCTTCTTTTACAGTGAAAAAGGCAATTAACTTAAGGATGTGCATGTTATAGTACCGTGTCCACTCTTCTTACTCATCCTGTTTCTGTGTAGCTCAAAATATGTTGCTGTGCTCCTAAAATAAACAACAGATTGAGTCTTCTTCAGAGGTTTTCCCTCTGTGTGTGTTTGCTCACAGAGCAGACCTCTGTTTTGCAACCCAAGTGTTTGATGATCCCGAGTCTACTTCTATACAGGACACAAAGATGCAAAGGTGGAGATTCTTCAGGATACTAACCCAACTGATCAAAAAGACTAATTTTACTGGATGCTCTGCTTCCCTCCTCCCCATGCTAGTTACAGTAGTTATTGGGAGAAAATGAGATGATGGATATTGATGATGAAGGTGATGATGCAGGCCAGGTGGAAATGCAAATGCTGACCCAGAGAATGAGGCTCAGTCAGGTAAGCCTTGAAGAAAGGGAAGCAAAGTACGTGGCATTGACATTCAAACACACCATTCAGTTAACTATCGGGATTCTGATTTAATGTCTTTCTGCTTAGGCCTGTGGTTAACACAGTGAAAAATAGATAGATAGATCGATAGATAGATAGAAATTTAGATAGATAGATAGATAGATAAATAGATAGATAGCATTTATTTATTTATTTATCTAGCCCCGCCCTCCTTCTCCCTTACCCTCTGACCACTAGTCTATTGTCCATGTCCATGAGTTTCTGTTTGTTTGTCCTATTCGTTTGTTGCTTTTAGGATTGTATCAGACATATAAGTGATATCATGTAATTTGTTTCAACTTTTTCTGTCTGGCTTATTTCTCTTAGCATAATTATCTCAAGGTCCATCCATGCTGTCACAAATGGCAGTATTTTATCTCTTCTTATGGCTGAGTAGTATTCCATTGTATATATGTACCACAGCTTTTGAAAAGGAAATTGAATTTGGAATTTAAATAATGGGTTAAAATTAACTCTCATATTTTAATAAAATAGCTGCTTTCAGCTGAATGGAATTAGCTGATCCCAGACTGTCTGTGCTGTTGCAGTGACAGGCAGCCTGCCAGTGGTTTGGAGAGTGCATTCAGGAGCCAGACTGCTGGGTTAAAGTTTTGGCTGTGTCACTAATACCGTGTTCATGAGCAAATCTCTTAACTTTTGATGCCTCCATTTCCTCATCTAAAAAATTGAGGTAATCTCTATCTTGGATTCTTTGAGAATGTAATGATTTATGTCCAGTGGAAGCTCCCCAGACATCACCAACACAATTGGTTGATAAGACAAAGCTGTTGATTGATCTTGCGACAAGGGGGAATAGTGTCTCATCACAGGGAAGACAGTATCAGATATATTGAGAATTTGAAGTTTGGTTTAAGGCAGCAGCTATCAAGATGGGGTAAAGATCATAACACTGTTTAGGGTGAACGGAAACAGTAAGCTCAGGATTTGGAAATGTTAACTGTCTTTTGAAACTTCTTATTGAAACATGGATGGATCATTCTGGAAGTTTCTGTGAGGAACAATGAAGTTATTTGCCTGGGGAAGAATGTTCTGAAACAGGACAGTTATGCTAGCAGAGACAGTAAAAGGTGTGTGTGCATTTGGGAAGTGGGTTGTTTAGTTAATGTGCGTAAAGAACTTTTACCTTGTCTAGCATATACTAAGAGCTCAAAACATATTGACTCTTTCCAACTGCAGTAGGAAAATATGAAATGTAGCACTGATGAAGCTAAAGCTACCATATACCCAGTTTTATCCATGTAATCGATAAATGTGTGACAAGTGTTCAGGAATCATGTGGTAAGAAGGTGATGGGACCTCGATTTGGGAATAAAGAAAACTGGCTTAAGCCCCATCTCCACTATTAACGATCTTAAACAACTTACGTATTTCAAAGTCTGTTCTCTCTTCTTTAAGCTAAATGCTAAAGGAGTTTGATTATATGATGGCAAGGCCCTGTTTCTAAGCATCCCAAAAGTATTGCTTTTATGTATGTACTATTAAATTTTAAACTCATTGGACTGAACATAACTAAGAAGTGTAAGGAAATAAAGCATTGATGGAGCCACATTTTCCAGTGTGTGAAGTCTCCCATCGGAGCAAGCAAGGTGCTGTTAAAAGTGTGGGCTGTTTTTCTAGTCTTTGGGCCTCATTTAATGCAAAAGAGGACAAACTTAAATGTTCTCCAGGTAGCTCAGGTTAGCTGAAGTTAAAATATAGACATCTATTACTAATAAAAGCAATCTAATTTATGAAGAATAAGTTTTAGATGGAATTTACATGAGTTCATTACTTATTTCTTTAGCATTTTCAAGAGTTTCATAAATAAGACTCTTTTTCTTATCACATTATATGTTTTGTTTATTCAAATTGTATATTGAATGTGCACTGTGTATCAGATATCCTGCAACTAATACAAAGTCCATGCATTGGCTGTATCTACCTTTAGTTGAGATAATAGAAAAAGAACAAAAAAAGTAAATGAGTTGATATATAATTTCAGAAAGAAAATAAAAATAATAAAATAGAGGTCTTATAAAGGTTTATAGAAAGGCTGAGAACAAGGAACTATTTTAGATTAGAAGATCAGAATCACTTTTCTAAATAGATGATGTTTGAGCAGAAATCTAGTAAAATTAAGTATGAGATGTGAAAATCAAGAGGAATAGCAAGCATCCAGGCAGAGGGAGCATCAAGTAAAGAGGCTCTGAGAAGAAATATATTTGATATATTTAAAAACAGTGAGAAAGTCTTATGGGCTAGAGAGGAATGATTGAGGTAGAACAAATAGGAAAGGTACCAAGGATACTGATCATGTAGGGAGATTTAGGAAAAGGAGATGAGAGATGAGATTATCTTCCAAGCCTACTGGGGAAAGTCATTTGAAGGTTCTAACCAGAAGTGAGATGATGGATTTAAGTTTTAAAAGGATCACTCTGATGATGTTAAAAAAGTAGATTTTAAGAAGTGGGAAAATGAAGGCTAGGAGGTAAATTAGGAGACTCTTGAATCTCTGGGGGAGAAATAGAGGCTTGGAGTAGATGATAAGGTGGATATGATCGGATTTGAAGTGTGTATTAAAAATAGACTAATGGAACTTGCTGTCGGATGAGATCTGCTACTAGAGAAATAGAGAAATCCAGCACAACGTGAGGCTTTTAGTTTGAGCATTTGATTGAAGGGTGGTGGAACTGAGTTTGATGAAAGATTGAGAGAAGGATCAAGCAAACCTTTGGAGCAAGAGAGGGTAAGATTGTATAGCCTTTTTCTTTTTGTCTGTTGCTACCCTGCCAGGGTCTGGTTGTAGCACTCTACACTTGGCCTCAAGATGTTATTTTATGTAATTACAAAGGCAGTTCTGCTCCCCAATTATCTCTCCAGGGTACTTGAAAATCTCCAAGTGCTAAAAAAATTGGCACACCTGAGAAAAGGCTTGAAACGAAAAAGCCTTAAGCAATAAATGATGATGGCAGATCCCCTCCTTGAGGGGGGCAAGAAAAGTTACAAGAAAGAGAAAGTGGAAAAGTAGGAAAATGGGAAAATCCAAATACATGAAGATAAACATCATCTGTCTCACAGTTTTGCCTGAAACAAGCCCAAGTGTGATCTACCAAAAGCAATGTTTTGTCATCCAATTTGCAGTAGCAACCTAGGGGAAAATTCCGTTTTTAACTATCATATATTCTGTTTCACATTGATAGTAAAAGGTAGAAAATATTTCTTTGGTTGAACAAATTCTATTTTATTTCTGTTATGGAGACTGTGCTTTCACTATTTAGTAGCATCATGCTTCGTTATCAGCAAATAATCCCTACCTCACAGAAAAATGGAAATGATTATATTATTAAGATATTTAGAATGCCTGGTAGAGTATATTTAGTACATGTTAGTTCTTCCTTTGTACCTTACTTTGTTCAAAACAAAGTCAGGTCTTAGAATACTTCTTCCATCCATATTTTCACTATTGTTGCTAGCCGAGTGTTTGTTGAACTCTCTGAAGAGAGTATCAGGCAACTCACATGATTATGTTTTAGCCTTGGAATGCAGCAGACCATTTTTTTTAAATCATACTCTAGAAATTCTGTAATAGGGTCATTTACAACAAATCAAGTTCATTAAAAAAAAGCCATCTTTTTTTTCTTTATGCGACTAGTCTTATACCTTAGTCATGCTTTGATAGAACATTTTAGAGTATCTTGTCTGACTAACTATAAACTCCTTCTTGAAAGAGAACTTATCTGCCGACCCTGAGATAAATGAGTGAGAGTGCTCACCTCCAAAATTTAAATTTGTCAAAAAATTTTATGCTAGGCAACACTATTTTTTCTTTCTCTTTTAATTTTCTTCATAGAATTTAGAATAGCAACTTTTCCTCTCTCCCTCCCCCAAAAAGACAGAGAAAGAAAAAAGACAAAAAATATAGCTGTCAAAGCCACAACTTTTGTTTCCAAAAAACTGTAAGAAACCAAAAGCTACTACTGGGTGAAAACAAGAAATCATAAACCAAGTTGTCTCAAAGTTGTTCATATTTCACTCAGCAGCATTAGTCACTGAGATAACAAGTCAAATGGGCAACCAAGAAGGATTTTTTTGAAGTAACATCTCCAAGCTGCTGTACATCTATTCCTATTACCAGGAAATCTACAATATAATTTTGACTTTTTCTGAGAAATTTCTCAAAACTCTTCAGTATAATATGAGAAAATAGCTCTTCAAATATGTTCTTGCTTTGTACAGGCTTGTGTAAAGAAATTTTAATCACATTCAAATTATTCAGTACTAGCTCAGGTTTGGGATAAGTCACAGGGTCTGCATAATTTTTGCCAGTTGCAGAACTTATTTCTATACATGCTATACATGTTCTAGCTAAACACTTTCATTGAGAAAAAGCAAGTCTACCTTTGAACAATCTCTACAAAATTCTCCTACTAGCCATTAGATAGTTAAGTGCCTTTTTGAAAGCTCATATGACATACCATTAACAAACAACTTAGAAATTTAATGAGAAAAAAATTTACTTTATTTTATAAACTATTTGAGTTTTTTGAATTCCAGTTCGTCATCTATTTTTCAGTAATTTTCATATGCTCTGAATTATTCTTGGTATTGACATATACAAATAAAGGAGATGAAGTCTTTCAAAGTACTCACAGGCGGGTAATTAGAAATTGTTACTGGAAAATGCTAATTATTTATACTTTTTTAAATCGCAAGATTAACTATTGTTATAACTTAACCAAAAAGAAAGCAGTCTTTGGGGAATTCCTGTTTTGTTAGGGACCTTTGGTGACTATGGGGTTCCCCTGACAAGACATCACACTTTCATGTCCATGTTATCAGACATAGCCCATCAGAATATCACGATGTTTACCTCAATACGGGTCAGCCAGGACCTCCACATACCCGAATACATATCTATAGTTCAATACAGGTATTTATAAGGACAACAGATATATTAATTTGAACTTATTGGTGTCAAATGAAATAGTTTCAGTTTTCTAATAATTAAGCCAACCAACTTAGAGGAATATCAGGGTCGAATTACAAACACTCATCATTAAACTTAAATGTCTGGCTAGATGTGTCTCTTTCCTGGTCACAGTCTCATCTTTGCATATTCTTTTCGTCTGATCTTGTTTTGAGATTTCCTGAAAGCAGAGCCTGAGATGAGGATTTTGGCTCATATTCCCAGGCCTAACACCTCTACTGGCCAATTACAGAAGCACAGGGAAGAAAATCCTTCCTCATTCCCAGGATGCAATGTTAATTCCTGCCAGCTTTGTGTTACTGTCATGAGCCAGGATCCCAGACTGCTGTACACCAATACCATCAGGATGTTTTCCACCTTTATGAAAAACTAAGAAAAACCTGTTCTTCTATTTAGACATACGGGAGTTAACTGTGGGTTAGTAATTATAGATTCAGACTTGATATCTCAAGCTTTGAACTAGGTCTCATGGTGCTGTTTGGCTTTGTTACTTACCAGACTCACAACAGCTCCATCTCCAATCTGCTCTCTGAATGGCCCATGCCACAAACAGACTCCCTGGTGCCAAGAAACAACCCACTCAAGTCTGTGAGTATTACTCACATACAAGTGAGGTTTTTCTCCAGGGTTGTTATAGTGGTATTTCATTCAGTTTCTAATTTAACACTCCCTCCACCCTGGTCTTTCCAGCAGGAGCTATAGAGATACTGATTAAGCAGCAATTAAACACCCTAACACTGTCATTATCTTTCCTTAAGTAGCCACTTCAGCCATGAGGAGAACATTAACTAAATCAGAATTTAATTTTCCAAGGGTGTAGGTAGGCTTTCAATTTTCTCTATTCTGAGTTTCCCAAAAGGAATAGAGAGCTTTTTGTTTATCCTAAGAGACTCTTCAGATTGAATTTAGAATTCATGGAGATGCAGTTTCTGTCTTTAGATCATAATATTTGTAAAATATATTTTCATCCAATAGTAAAGTAATGTCTTCAGGGAAGAAAGCACATCTTGTACAGTCTGTTAACATTCTGGCAGGTCAGCATTGATTGGGCAAGCAGGTGGCCCATTGATTAGCAGTGATTCTTCTCACCATCTTCTCAGGATGTCTTCTGTTCTTCAAATGATTGTGAATCCTGTGCTCAGAAATTTCAGATCTTCTGCAGGCTGCTCTAGAGAGATCTGCTCCATTGTCTCCATTTTTTTAGCCTCAGTCCCCCATTCTGGTTATGATGTCACACGTCTCTCAAATTGGCCTTCTTTTCCAAAATGTTTAATGGCTACATTCCAACCTAGTAAGGTGTTACTAATGCCGGGAACTACTTTTCACAGGCTGTGGCACTTCGAGAGTCTGAGATGCCCTATGAGGGAAATAAAGGGCAATTCGATTTGCAGGATCTGATGTGATTTTATTCTGTGGCATGGTCTCCTCTACCTTTCCCAACTCACCTTGTGCCTTTGATCTTTTTGCCAGCACCTTCTAGTCACAAGAGCTATTTTTGTCCCTGTAAGGGAAGGAAAGATTGTTACCACATTAGGGCCTTTGTAGACTTTGTAGACTTTGTTCCAGCTACCTGGAAAATGTTCTTTATTCTAACCTTTCCACATCTGGCTTGTTCTTTTATTCAAACATCAGCTTAATGCCTTCTTAGTGACACTTTTCCTGAATTTCCAGTGAAAGACCACCTAGTTGCTCCTTTCATTTATTTTTTGTATTTTTTTACATGAGTGTTAATTTTGCTTTTATATTTTGATTTTCATGTTCAAAGTAGCAAAAGAATTTTCATTCCGGATTTAATATCTGCCCTTCTTTTCTTTTATAAGTGTATCAGGGTAAGCCTAGGACAAAGGATTTCCTAGATTTATTGGCAAAGCTCAAACAGTCCTTGAAGAAGACATATGTTATTCTAAATGCTTTTGGTAATTGAATAAAGTGGAAGATTCCCCCAAGCCATCATCACTACTAAAAAAGATTAGAGCCCCTAGGTTGGTATTATCCCCTTGGTGTTTTCTAGGGCCTTATCCAACACATACTCTTGAGATCACCAGGAAAGCTTATAAAGAACTTCCAGTACGTAATTCAATACAATTTAGCAACTATTCATTGTGTGAGCAAGGTCCTGTGGGATGATACAAACAGGAAGAAGACTTGGCCTCTGCATTCAAAGAGTTCACAGTCTAGTGCAGGAGACAAACATGTATATTTATGATTGGAGGCACCAGGCACATTGTAGAATAAGAGTTCTAACCAAAGAGCCAAGGAAGGACAAAGAAGAGATGAATCCCAAATGGTGCATCTGGCAGGCCTCACTCTGTTTTTCATGTAATATATTTAGGGAAAGTAGCTTAAGGTAAATGTCATGTGCCAGTGCTGGAGAGGTTGTCAGTCACTAACTCAGCATTTCAAACACTCATAGCTTCTGATGAGTCTAGCATTTTTAACATTAGGCTAAGAATAGCACAAGGCAGGCAGCGATGCCTGAGATCAGTGTTATGATTCCATGGCCAGAGGACAGGGGGAGCGAGGTGCTATTCCAGGCCATCCTCAGAAACAGATAATCCAGTACTCTTCCATTCACAAAGGTGTTTACAATCGCAGTCTGTAACACTCACTTTTATATCTTTCAACAAATTTAGAAAAAGTGGCCTTTATCCAGATTTAGTTTACTTTACACATTCTTATCATTCAGAGTTTCCAGAGTTCAAAAGTATTGATTAAGAATTCTATTACTAATTTTGCAGTTATATAGTATACAACCTTTGCTCAAGGCAAACATCAAAAGTTATTCCTACTTGAATAGCACACACTAAGGTTCTTCATTCCATTCTCATTGCATACTTCTATTAAGGGTAAATGATTAGAAATGATGTAATTTTTTGTAGCAGTTTTGAGATACTTGTCCTCTGCCAAGTGGATTTTGTGTCTTTATTTCCTCAGTTAACTATATGTTATGAGCTTGGTATACTCATAGCTTGAAAAATTAGTAGTAATTTCATATTGTCTGCTCTTGTCCCCTCTCTAGAAGCTTCTACGTCTTAGTATACTCATATAGACAAGTGGTTTGTCTGGAGGGCTTACCTGAGGGCTTTTTTCTTTCTAATTAACTGCTTTCTTCTATATCTGTATCTCCTACTAAGATATGACAGTACAGAGATCCAAGATGTCAATGGCGGTGTCCACAGGTATTAATGGTGTCCAAGGATGGAAGCACCTGCTTTACCATGCATTTCTTTATAGATAAAGTGAGTTAGAAGCACTTGTGCCAGAGTTGAGTCTGAGATAATATAAAACTGTATATTTTATAGTAGAAAATTTGGCAAATAAAACTATTATTTATATCAATAAGTTAACTTCATTTTTTGATTATTTTTTACATGTAAAGAGTTTGTTTAAAACACATTTAGTATGATATTTAAAGTAAAGTTGTCTTGATGTGGTGTCCCTATGTTGTACTGAATTTTACAACTTGCTGCAAAACATTTTTCATTGCCATGACTAATCTTCCCTAAAGGGGTATGTTGTCATTATCTTGTAGGAGCACAGTGCCCAGGCCCATTTCTTATGTCACCAGGGATATTTAGGGTTCTGTAGTGTCAAGGATTCTATGAAATGCAGAGAGACAGAAAGTAGTATATTTAGTTCATCAGACAGTAATCGGGATAATGTGAATCAGAGGAACTTTAAGCATAGTTCTCTTTTTCATTTGGGTGCCCAGTATAGCTTCTCCAACTGTGGTTAAATCACAAAGCAAAGGAATATAAGGCTCTTGGTGATCCCTTCCTAATCCACTTTTCCAGCTCTGATCTACAATAAACCCAAGATGACACATTTTCCCTAATCTCGTCTTAATGAAAGCTTGTCATTACAAATTTAAACCACGTTCTTTGATTCATCTACAATTTTTGTTCATGTTCTTCCTCTACTTTAATAGTTTCATTCTTTCCTTCATTTTTTTCTTCCATGTCTAGTTCTTTTGACATCTTTGTAAAGTTTTCTTCTAATAACCCTAGGCATTTCTACTCTGCTCCAGCAGTCCTTGACTCAAACTACTGACATATATTTACTTTGAAAGATTAGTATTAATTTCATATCGTCTGCTCTTGTCCCCTCTCCAGCAGCTTCCAAGTCTCATGTATTTTGTATTTTTATGGCTTGCAAAAGAAATAACATCCAGTAGAACTAAAAAATGACTGTATATTAATTCAACTATTATTTTTTTCAGAAAATATGACCTGTTATGAAAGAAGGATTATCTGTATCAAAGTAAATAACATTTAATGCATTAGTTATGCTTGTATTTATCCATAGGTAATCGAACTAATAGTAGTCTAGATAAGTGATTTTCATTCTATAAGGTAAGCAATTCAAAGACGAAATGATGTTTGTAGCCATTAATATAATTATTCAGTGCTAGAGTTGGATTAGGACCATAGAGATTGCATGGACTGTGTGTTATGTTTTTCAAGATAGAAACTCAGAGAGATAAAATAGAATATGATCTCAGTCATTTGTATGATTTCAATTACCAAGTAAATGCCCACAATTAAAAAAGCAGCTGCAGCTTTAGCAGTAACCTCTTCTCTGTGTTGCAGAAACTTCTATACAAGTCCTTTGTGAATATCTCCTTCATGATGTCTCAGAGGCACTCAGATATCAAAAACTGACTAAATATCTACTATCTCCAAGATTCTTTGCCTCTTCTATTTGATTATAGAAGCTGTTATCCTAGTACATTCACACTCTCAATCCCAAAACCCGATTTTCTCTTCCAAGTCATCTTTCTTTTATATCCAATGGATTATCAACCTCTGTTAACATTCTCTGCAAGTATTTTTCAAATTTATCTTTTCAGTCTCCACTCACTCAACCTTAATGTACTTCCATTTACTTTTCGATAATATGGATTAATTTAATAACTTACTTGTCTCCCTTCATCTAAATTGTTCTATCCAGTTAATCTCATGCATTGCATTAAGAATAATCTTTTTGTGACTTTACTCCTAGAAAATTAAGTCCAAATCCCTTAGCATGATTTTTTATGATGTTGCTGTATCCAGATTCTTTTTTTTTTTATCCCATGCACATATGATCCTCATGATATCCAGACCTACTAATAGTTTTTTGAACATGCCATGCCCACTGACACAGCCATTGTTCCAGACATTCTTTACTAAGCCCTTTAGCCTAATTTATGGCACATAATAGGTACTCAACAAACAGTTTTGGAATATAACTAGATAAAAAGTGGAGAAGATAGGTCTTGAAGATCTTTCCATTACATCGTATTACCCACCTGGAGGACAGAGGCATTTGAAATAACTTATAAAGAACATTCATCTCTAAGTACCCAGGGGTATGGCATTTAAATTTTCAAATCATATCGATCATTTTGTTCTTCTTCACTTTGCCATCTTTCCTTTGGTATTTTACAGTAACTGAGAGAATGTTAGGTATAATATATATTATATTTTGTCACAAGGCTGTTTGTTCAGATCTTAGTGCTCATACATATATAAATTGTGTGATCTTAAACATATAGGTAAACATATTTGAGTGTTAGTTTTCTTATTAGCAAAGAAAATTACCTCATAGGTATATTTTAAAATTATGATAATTACCTCATAGGCTTATTAAGGATAATAGCATATGTAAAGTGTGTAGTACATCAAATATACTTAATAAATGTTTGCTTTCCTTATTGTTTTTTGGCCAGTCTAGTTTGGTCTGAGAGATATTAGAAACTCTGAACCAAGTTTATTTGAGAAGATGTTTAAACAACTGCCAAAAGCAGAATATCAAAACATATGGCTTTCAATTATTCATTCTCTTCCATCCCCTACATTGCTTTAGGTATTCAGATATTGTCTACATTGCCAAATATTCATTACAGTGATAAATTGAGAGTGAAGGAACATCATCCAAGAACAGTATGAACTAGTCTACAGTGCGTCTAACGTGGCCTGAGAAATGTTAGGTTTAGTGTAGCATATTGGCAAGTGCATAGAATATTATAGAAACTGGAATGGAGGTTTCATTCCAGCACTGTTATTACCTGAATTTGGACAAGTTATCCATATTTGGAGGGCCAGATTATTCCATCTGTACAATAAGATAATAGAGTAGATAACAGTTGCTTGGAAAGGTCTTATATGATGCTAATATTTAAAAACTCTCCGATTCTTTTAGTGCTCGTCAACCATAGGGTCATAAACAGATAATTATTTTTTATATGATTAGAACATAATTAGATAAAACTATAATGATAATAGATGACTTATCTCTCCTTGACAAAGATGTTTTGGCTTACAAGGAATACTTTATCAGAGTCAAGCATCATTCTTTGTGTGTGTGTGTGTATATGTTTGTGTACTAAATTAGAAAGTGATGCTGGGAGAAAAAGTGTCCCAGGGAAAAGATGCTGAGTGAATCAGTTTTTAAGGTGAGTGGGATGAAATACCTTAATGTAATTAAGAAGGCAGTACTTTATTTGTAGAACATTCTGCCACAGTTTTATTTGGTCCATTTTCTAATTTTAAAAAGGAAAACATATTAAAAAATGAAATGAATAGACCATAATACAAGCCCTATGACAGTTGGAATGATGGATGGGCTCCAAGAAGAAATAACCAGTGTCCACAATAGGCTCGTGATAATAGACTGAGTCCTTGGTTTTTTTGTAGCCAATGGAAGTGAGAGTGTTCAATGACCCCCTCTAACAAATGAGTAATTTCTAATATCTGTCAGGATTCTTTTGTTTTCTCTTCTTTACATTATTCTATTCAACATGGTTTCCCAGTTTATAATTAGAAGTCCTTGAATATGAGTAGAAGTGAAAGAGAAAAATCCTAAAAGGGAATTAATTTTGTGACGGAAAAAATTTTCTTTCAGAAAATGTTGAAAATGATTGCTTTTTGCAGTAGGGAAGGAAAATATTTTGAGCTGTGCTGGATCTTTTTGAATGTAATGAAAGATTTTTTTTCTTGTTAAACAATGCAGTTTTTCAGAATTTTAAGTATACTTTTTATGCCCTTTGGTCAGCAAAGTGTTGTTTTGGTGTGTGCTATGGGGTATGCAGTAAGCTAATTTCCAGTCAGTACATAAAGCAAAAGAACTCCAATAGGCGGCCTGGGTAGAGGAAGGAGACTTAATTGAAGAGCTTGCCCTCAAATTGTGTAGTGAATAGACCAAAAGCAGTGCCCAAAGAAGCATAGTGATGTTAGTTCTTGGGAGGTGTGTAAAAGAGACCCAGCCTGGATGAAAGATGACCAGGGCACTTCCAGATAGAATCAGTATTTGAAGTTATTAAGTAACAATACCATGGCTCTGAGTGTTCTAATTAATTATGGTAGAGCCCTACCCTGAATCAAAGTGAAAGAAGAGAATGCATCCCTATGGAGATGTGCTGGCTCCTAAGCTGTTTTCTGTCAGCTTCAGACCCACCCTTCTATACTCTGTTCTGTGATGCAAAGGCTAAGATTTTTCAAACCGCATTTCTCCATTGACAACTAGGTTTATGTCAGAATCTGCCAACAGAGATACAAAAGGAAGACCAAAAGTCTGTCTGAATTAAAATGATAAATGCAGGTTCACTACTAGGCATACTACATGCTTTAGCTTGGTTCAGATGGTACATGAAGAGACTTTTTTTTTTTTTTTTAATTTATCCTTGGGAGTCAAAACTATGCTGCTATGCTCTGTGCAATGGAGGAGAGGTCTATTTTTCTGTCTATTCATTTTTGATTAAATAACTTCTAGCCTACTTCTTACTCCTACTCCCCATCATATATTCCATGGTGGGTCCAGAGGCTCTCTTGATCCTAGATAAACATGTCTCATACTTCTTTTGCAGCTTCCTCATAGTTTCTTTCTTCTATCAGTTAAGTCTTCCATTTTATTCTCTATAGTCCAGAATTTGTAGAACTATCTCATCTGTTGCTGAATCAGTTTTCTTTACCATTATAAATTTATCCCTTTCAAGAAGTCTAAACTTTTATTTCATTTGAATCTTAGTACGAACAAGAGGTGAATATATATGTGCTCTATTCTCCATCTTAAACCTAAAGTTTTTAATTTTTTTGAAACAAATTCTTATAACATAATTACTATTGATTTTTTTATTTCCAAGTCTTTTATTCATTCAGTAAAAAGGAGTTTGATGATATCTTCTTAATTTTTCAATATTGTCACATTGTTTTTAGATAAATAAATTTTACTATTTATTCAGAAGTTGCAGATACAATTTATACTCTTTGCCAGAAAAATATGTGCAAACAGTGCATGGAATAAGCTGTAAACTCAGATACATCTTCATATTTGAGATTCACTTTAAACTTGCTATTTGACCTTAGTAAATCACTTAACCTCTCTGAGCTTTCAATATCCTCATTTGTAAAATAAGGATAATGATACTTATCTCATAGACTTATCATAAAAATTCAAATATATATAATATATAAATACATATAGATGATATTGCAGAAATAAATTTCCATGCAACCAGGGAATTTTAAAATAGACTATATTAATTAAGATCATACTATTTTTATGGTATAATTATAAATATAAAGTGATAAATGTGGTCCTGACCCTACATATCCATTTTTTATAATTCAAGAAAATGAAGGCTTGTAAAAGTTAAATGCACTATTTTACATATACAACAGGCATTTATCGGGAATGGAAAAAGAAGCAGGTGCCTGAGAAATTTGAAAAGATTTCACATTTGTGATATATTTGGGAAGAATTTCTGTACTTTAAGAAAGAGGTAAGAGCCGGCCACATAGATCTAACTGTGTGAGTGTTGGCAGAAAAAGACTCTTGAAGATTTCCTTGTCCTAATCCCGGGAACCTGTGACTATGTTACATTACATTGCAAAGGGATTTTTGCAGGTGTAACTACGGTTATGAACTTAAAGTAGGATGACTATCCTGGATTAACATGGATTACTGAGACTTTAAAATCAGAGAACTTTCTTCTGGCTGAATTCAGAGAGACGTAGCAGAAGAGGAAGTCAGAGAGAAGATGGAGGTAGCCAAGATCTCAGTTCTACAACCACAAGGAACTGAATTCTGCCAACCACCCGAATAAGCGTGGAAGTGGATTCTTTCCCAGGATTTCCAGAAAGAAATGCAGCCCTGACAACATTTTTGCTGTTGAGAGACTAAGCAGAGTACCTGGCTGAGCCCACTTGGACTTCTTACCCACAAAACTGTCAGCTAACCAATGAGTATTGTTTTAAGCCAATACATTTTTGATAATTTCTTATGCAGAGATAGAAAACTAAAACAACAAAGAAGTGGGCTGATTTCTGGGTCTGTAGAGAAACCCATTCTAGCCGAGATAGAACAGCGGGTAGAGGGAGCAATTTCAAATGACGAGACATATAAGTAGAGGAAGATTTTTAACATTATCTTGTTCATAATGGAAAATCGTTAAAGAATTTAAAAGAAGAGGAATGAGATCAGAACTGAGTGAAAGAAAATTCTGTTGGCAATGAGTCAAGTGCTATGCAATTTTCCAGAATAATTTTGGGTTATTACCTGAGCATGGAGAGGTGAGGTTTGGGGATATGGGGAATGTAGGAAAAAGATAAGAAAGCTGGAAGAGTTCCAATTTGGTCTTAGTAGATAATGAGGTGGTTGAGCAGGAGGGAAAATGGAAGGAACAGCAGTTTTGTTACTGAGAGCAGAGTCTTAATGTAAACTACAGCTAGGTATTTATTCAGCCTCAGTTGTCTGAAAAGGGATAAAAATTTTACTGTACATTTATCTAAAAATTGGTATAACAATGCCTAATTATTAGGATGGTGATGAGGATTAAATGAGATGATACATATTCATCTTTTAGAGTTAGTGTATAATTAGATTAGATGATATGTACAAGATTTGTATCAATGTGCTGGCACCAGTAAATTAAGATACGATGTAATCATCTATTTCAACAACTTCTGCAGCTAATTAGAGGCAAAACATCGCTACAACGGGCTCTCCTGCCATGCTGTCCAAGCCTTTCCCCACATGATTTTCTGCCTCCAGTTGAGGACAGATTAACTGTCCTTTTCTTTTGTTAAAATAGATTCTCCAGTTACTCAAGCTGTCTCAGAAAGTGGTAGCTACTTTTCTTACTGAAAATCTTAAGGGTGCTGGCTAAGAAAAGCGATGGCAAACTCTTTCGGGTAGTAATAACTCAAACATACTTAAGCAGTTGATTCACTTTTTTAAAGTTTCACTTTTGTCCCACTCGTGAGCAGGGCAAATATGCATCAAGTCTCGTAGCACTAATTAAAATATCTTCTCCAAATATCCTTTGTTAATGAGCTGTTTTTAAAGTTCAGTTGGTGTAGTTATCACCAGAGAACTTAGACTTAGAACCACAGCTGGAGTGTGTGAGAGAAAGATTCACAGACACACATCTCTGACCACTGGGAGTATTAATCCTGCTGTTTTCTGAAAGGAAATGTCTCCGCAGTATGGACCTTGACGTACGCAGTCACAATATTTCCAAGTCAATTTTGAACTATTTTAAAGAAATTATTTTTAAATTGTTAGTCACGGAAATTTATCTCTTAAAATATAAATGTGAAAAAAGGACTGACACTCCTTATTTTAAGATGAGATAATTTGGGATGAGTGGTACATTCATCCCTTGGATGTTGGTGCTTTAAAAAAATGCCAGGAGGGTATGCAGGGTTTTATAAATGTCATCCTTCTTAACATGCTTCCAAAAAGTTCTTAGGGATTTACATTTTTCCTATATAATAAATTTTGGTCTCATATGCTTGTCTATTTTTACTATATCTATTTATTCATTCATAACCTGACTTGTTCAGAAATAATTCAGAATGTCTTATAAAGGTGCATATATTGGAACAGAATGAAAAACATAGAGAAAGAATTGGAAAAGTTTGAAATAAAGGGGAAAATATAAAAGTAAGTCAGAACCAACTGATAGATAAGCAACCACCTGAAGGCCTCTATGATTTGCTCAAGGTGCCACACTTTTAACTCTAAACTTTGCTCGGGAAAAGCAGAACTCTTTCCTTATTTTGAGACCACAGTAAGTTTCTTCTACTGGCCACCATGGATAGAACACTGCACAAAAGGATGAGCACTGTGTTCAACAGTGTCTACATATTAAACATAGCTACAAGTTGCATAGCACTCATTTTTTTTTATTTTCTTGACTACAGGTAGCCAGCTCATGATATCTATACACATTTCAACAAACACAGTTTCGTTAATGGTCTGATATGATGCTGTCCATATTATCCACGGACATATTTTAGGAGAATTAGACGAATGGATGAGTGTGCACCTGTCAGCCCCATTCTTCATGCAAGCTCTTTTCTTAAATGGATTTTTAAAAATGTCTTGAACAACGAGAAGTTCAATATTATGCTCCTCTAGAGGTTCTTGAAATGTACCCGCTTTAAATCATCTTTGTGCCTGCTTTAAATCATCTGAGCTAGAGAGAAGCTTGACTAGCTCTTGGGAAAAAAAGAGTCTGTGTTATAATTGCCTTATTAAATTCATGGTTATCTCCCTACTTATTTAGTAGAGAGTTACTTTGTAAATCAATTCATTTATTAAAAACGAATACATGTTGAGACTCTATTAACTAACCCCCCCCCAGGAAGTTTTTTCTGGGGGGTCATGATGATTATAAAATAAATCTAATTCAAGACCTCAAAATGTTTACAGTCTTAAGCAGGACTGTACACAGGGAGTTATACAAGGAGAAATTGATGAGTACCAAAAAAGGAGGAATGGATAAATTGTCTTGTAAGTTCAACGAAGAGTTATAAAGAGTATGGCATACATATATTTAGGGGCCAGAGGGAAGATAATCTATAGAAGAAGACAAAGCATGGAAAAAGAACGAGAACAAAGAAATTGTGATGTTTTGGATTATAGGTCAACAAAAAACCATTGATAAATAGACAGAATCATTTATGTCAACAAACTGCAAAGATGTAAAGGAGGGTGACCTGTGAGGAACCATCATTGACTGATGATAAAGGACTCATTGAATGTCAACATTTAGCAACAGAATAGCTAAAAATTAGGGAAAATGTTTGCCATTTCAAAATAATGGTATTCTATTTATTAATAATTATTTTCATCATAGGCATTTAGTGAAAATCATCTATTGAAAATATATTTGAAGACCTTGAAGAGTGGATTCAGACTTTCTGATACAATAGAGCCACGAAAATTCTTGCAGATCTAATATAGAATTGCCAGCAGTGCTACAGAGCATCTCATGAACACTGCCCTTCCTCTTTGACTTCCGATGCTCTCTTGCAACTCCAGGCTTTCCAACTGATGTGCCCAGCACACTGACATCCTGTGAGTGGGTCTCAGGTATGCCATGAGACTAGACTATCCCCTCACGTCTCAGAACAGGTTGATTTCAGCAGCTAGAATCCAGTTAACGGCTGCAGTGCTGCAACACTGGGTGCATGGCCAAGGAGAGGCTCTGCCATTGTACCCCTATTTCAGCGGCCAGCAGCAGAACCCTATGAGTCACACAGACATAGGTCTCTGCAACTGTTGCATGAATTCATGGTGTTTGTGTCCAAGGTACAGGCAAGAGGTGGGTTTGTTTCCCTTCAACTGAAAATGAGCTGACCTTACATCTCCAACAATTTTAAAACATTCTTTAGGATCATATGTCCTAATTTTACTTTTATTGCATTGAATTCTAGAGCAGAAATGTTAAATATTTAGTTTTAAGATGTTCTGTTAAAGTGATTTAAGCCCTCACCACCTTCCTCTCTCCTTTGCTCTCTATGAACTCTTTATCTCTCTATATATTCATATGTAGTATATAGATATGCATTCTATGTGTATGTGGATTCCATATAAAATGTATATTATATGTCTATAGTCTATACATGTAGATTATTCAATATAGAATATTAGAATCTAATTATATTAGAACCTAAATATATACATTATTGTAGTATATATTCTATAGCATATTTAATATAAACAGTGTTTAAAGAAAAAAATAGAAAAATATGAGAGTACATCAGAAGGAACAGTAAGCAAATTCATGCTTTCCAACTTTAAAACAAGGGTCGCCAACACCTAGCCTGCAGACTGGTATGGGTCTGTGGCCTCTTAGGAACTAGGCTGCAGAACAGGAGGTGAGCGAGCGTCAGGCATGCCAGTGAAGCTTCATCTGTATTTGCAGCCGCTCCCTAGCGCTAGGCATCACTGCCTCGGCTCTACCTCAGATCATCGGGCATTAGATTCTCGTAGAAGCACCAGTCCCTGGTGCCAAAAATGTTGGGGACCACGGCTTTAAACCATTCAGTTATAGGAAAGTTACTATGAAGTCAGATTCCAAACATAACTTTTTGACTCTTCTAAAATTATCTGATGTATATAGATGTAGTGAGAAGATGATACCTATAAGTTCTGTTGATGTTTTGTGGAATCTGCTGTCATCACACTAACTTCTTAATGAGTTTGAAGCAGTTGTAATACCAGTGAAACAGATTTTCTGATAGGTGGATGAACATTTTAAAAAAAAATTACTAATATAAATTTACTTTTTAAAGCCATTTTAGGTTTATAGGAAAATTGGCAGAAAGTACAGGGAGTTCCCATTAGCTCCCTCTCCCCCAGCACTATACACAGTTTCCACTATAAATAACATCTTGCTACATTTGTCACAGTCAATGAACCAGTATTGATATATTATTATTAACTGAAGTCCATAGTTGACATTAAATTCACTCTTTCTGTCGAACAGTTCTATGAATTTTGACAAATGCATAATTTCATATATCCACCATCACAGCATCATACAGAATGGTTTCATTGCCCTAAAATTCTCCTGTGCTGGACCTATTTGTCCCTCCTCCCTCCCACAAACCCTGGGCAACTGCCGATATTTTCTTTTTTACTGTCTTTATAGGTTTTCCTTTTCCAGAATGTCATATAGTTCCAATCATATAATATGTAATCTCAGACTGGCTTCTTTCACTTAGTAATATGCATTTAAGTTTCCTCCATGTCTTCTCATGGCTCGATAGCTCTTTTCATTACTGAGTAATATTACATTGTCTGGATGTACCACAGTTTATCTCTTCACCTACTGTAGGACATCTAGGTTGATTTCAAGTTTTGGCAAATATGAATAAAACTCCTATAAACATTAATGTTCAAGCTTTTTTATGGACATATGTTTCCAATATATTTGAGTAAATATCAAGGCATGTTTAAGGGTTCTTTGTATATTTTGAATTCAAGTTCTTTATCAGGTGCTTTGCAGATATTTTCTCCATTCTGTGGGGTTTGTCTTTTCATTTTCTTAACAGTGACTTGCAGAACCAACTTTTTTTTTTTTTAATGGAATCTACCTTATCAATTATTTCTTTGATAGATCATGAGTTTGGTGTTTTTTCTGAAAAGTCATCATTCATCACCAAATTCATCTCCTAGGCTTTCTCTTATGTTGTATTTTAGAAGTTTCATAGGTTTTCATTTTACATTTAGGTTTATGGTTCATTTTGAGTTAATATTTGTGAAAGGTATAAAGTCTGTCTGTCTAGATTTTTTTTTTTTTTGGTATATTGATGACCAGTTGTCCCAGCACCATTTGTTGAAAAGACTGTCCTTTCTCCATTGAATGCCTTTACCCCTTTGTCAACAGTCAATGGACTATATTTGTATGGATCTATTTCTTGGCTTTCTCTTCTTTTCCATTGATCTATTTGTCTGTTATTTTCCAGTATTACACTGTCTTGATTACTGTAGCTTTATAGTAAGTTTTGAAATTCAGTAATATTAGCCCTGCAACTTTCTTCTTTTTTAGTTATAATTTAACTATTCTAGGTCTTTTGCCTTTCCATCTAAATTTTAGAATTAGTTTCTTGATATTCAAAAAATAACTCGCTGGGATTTTTATTGGAATTGCAGTGAATCTGAACCACATTGGGAAGAACTGATTCCTTAACAATATTGAGTCTTCATAAACTGGAATCTAGACATATCAACTGAAACCTGGAGCTTATTTTCAGGAACTAAAGTACAGATCTTCTGGGCTTATGTAGATTATAATAAAAGTAAAATATAGAGTCTGTATTTCTTCTGAAAAATACATTTACAAAGCCCGAGTGTTGCTTGCATGTGTTAATGTGTCAGCTCAACCTCAAGAGGGATATTGCTATCAGTACGAGTTCTGCAGGATTGCTGAGAGCTTCTCCAGGGTCAAAATGCACAAATCCCATTTCTTTTGGAAGCTAGAAAAGTGGGAGAACAGGATCTAGAAGCTCCCAGAACTTACTTTGTATTCACCCAACTCTATTCCCTTACATATAATACTCATAAAAGTGTCATTTAACCTCTAAAGCACATTTAACCTCCAAAAGGTAATAATAGTATTGCTTTCTGACATTTGTTGAAAAGATTTTAATAGGTTTTCAATTTATTCAGCTTCTGCACTTCTGACAAAGAAAGTCAACCTCTACGGTGATGTATGATAAATACTCTAACTCTTCTAAACCAGCAGTTTCTGTTTTATCTACATTTCAGTTCAGAACATGGAATCCTTGGATTAAAGCCATTGTGTCTTTCTCATTACAATCAGTGTTTATTTTAAATTCATTCCCACTCCTATCTTCCAAGATACCACCCTCTGAATAACAGAAAGACTATCCCTTGATGTACCCTAAAATTGGGTGGCAGATTATGTGTCAGCAGAAGGAAATAGAGGATGTGTTAGATTTGATTTACATATGACCTGCTCTAAGGCAGTGTTCTACTAACAGTTTTGTTTGTTGATCCATCAAAACATTTTGAAATAATATTTATCTCTCCCATATTTTAGAGTTAATAGCTAAGTTTTTTAATCATTAATATGAAGAGTTTCAAGTTTGTAATTTTTGTTGATTTATGAATATTAACTTTTAAAATAAAAATATTACATTATTCTTAAATGTTTTATTGAATTATAAATATAAATTTTATGTAATAAGAAAAAAATCAGTAAATTTGTTTAAAAAATTTGTGGGTAGCAAAACTTATGACTTATGAGTTATGCAATGCATGAAATAGCCTTAATTTTGCTTTTATGCTTGATTCATAGTTTGTCTTTATTATTTTTTTTACTTCTACTTTCAAACAAATTTGTACTCAGAACTTGGAATTTTCACTATATTTTTCTTGAAACTCATCACATTCTGATTTTCTCAAATATTTCTAAGCAGTCATTTAAATTTTTTCTTTCTCTGTGAGTACTTTTAAGATTTTCTCATAATCTTTTGAACAATAGAGAAATTGCATTTTATTATATTTCTCTGTCCATTTGTGTTATATCCTTTGGGAACTCACAGTACACAGCTGGAACATCTGGATGTACTCCCTATGTTTCTACATTTTTTTCTGTCATAGTTTTTATTTGTTTCTTTGATCCTTCATTTAGGGATGTTCACTTCACTCAGTGTCCCAGCTCAGTAATCCATTCTCTAGCTCCTTCCTTCCTTCCTTCCTTCCTTCCTTCCTTCCTTCCTTCCTTCCTTCTTTCTTTCCTTCCTTCTTCCCTCCCTCCCTCCATCCCTCCCTTCCTCTCTCCTTCTCTACCTACCTACCTTCCTTCCTCTTTTCCTTCCATCCTTTCTTTTCTTTTTTCCTTCCTTCTTTCCCTTCCTTCCTTCTCTTCCTTATTTTTCTTTTCTTTCTTTCCTTCCTTCTTTTCCTTTTCCTTCCTTCCATTCTTCTTCTTTCCTTCCTTTTTACTTTCTTTCCTTTTTCTTCCTTTCTTCTTTTTTTTCTTTCCTGTTAAACCATCTGTTTAATTCTTTTTTATTTCATTGGTTTCATTTCTATATAGTAATCTTGTTAATAGTTTCTTTTCCAGAGATGCCATATTCTTTCACTGTCTCTGAAATATGCAATAAGCTCATTTTTAATTATTCTGTTTACTCTATCAACAGTTTCTCTTAGTGATCCTTTATTTATTTAGATACCCCCCTTTTCATAATTTGGCATTCTGAGTTTTGTAATTACCAGCTGTTTGCTCATATTTGCACTTTAGAATTCCTGAGTCATTCTTTAGATGTTAGTTCTGATTACAGTGATTTGTCCTTGGAAATTTCAGTTGTAGTATGTGACTTATTGGGTGTAGAAGGCTCTGTAAAGACTCTGCCTTGCCTTTTTGATTTGAAGCCAAACACTCTCTGAGTTAGTAAGAGCACACAGGTCCTTATAGCCTGCAGGTGAACACAAGGGGGAAGGTGGGAGTGTCCAGAAAGCCCATCATCTCTGAATGCTGCCCCACAGAAAACCACCCAGAGGGTGGCCCAGTTTCCCTCCTTTTCTCTTTGAATTCAGTCACATTCTGAGGTTGGAGGTTCCCTGGAGCCGACCATGCTTCTCTGCATAGTAGTCTCCTGCACATGGTTTCAGTTGAGGTCTTAATTCCTATTTCCTCAAAAGTATAACTCATTATGCTTTCAGTATTTTAGATTGTATTCCTTTTCTGTTGAATAGCTTTTAACAGATTTAACTTGAACTTTTTCTGAAGTACCATTTCTGTCATTTCTCATGACTTTGTGTGGAAGGTAGGTAGATGTGTTCTCAGTCTGCTCTCTTGATCCAATTTCCACTTTATTCTCTAAAGAAACTCTCATGTCAAATTAAAATGCAATTATTTTCTTATCTTGATAATACCCTGTAATTTCTCTAATGTAGTTTCAGAGGAATGATAAAAGCAAATGGGTATTGCCTCTCCTAAAAGAGCCGTAAACCAAAGAGAACAGAGTTGCATATGTCAAGGATTTAACACTGATACATTTTATGCTATCTTGAACTCCACCAGGAAACATCATCCTTCCTGGATGAATTTCTTGGGACCAGCCATTTCAATTAAGTTGTTTATATTACCGAGCCCATTTGTACAAGCACATACTTCGCTGCCCTGCATGATAGCATAATGGACGGGTTAAATGATGGAGATAAAGCTTTCTGACTAGCTGAAGTCCTTGTGTATGTGTATTCACACATAACCTGAGACACATATAAACTTCCCTTCAAGACTAGACATATCTCACACACATTTCTTCAAGACTTAACTTTAGTAACATGTACTATAGGACACTATTTTTGTTGACTCTAAGCTCAGATATGTGCCCTTCCATTGTGCTGCTAGCACTCTGTTATTCTAGTACCAATGGCTGATATCACTCTGTACTATAATTTTTTTCTGTTTAACCTTCCCCATTCCCTCACCCTTCAACGAATCTGAGCTATTTGAGAACAAGAATGGGGGATGCTTATTAATTCATCCTTATCTTTCAAGATGACTTGCACTGGTCTGTCACAAGTGAGTATTATGGGCTCAATAAATATATTTTTAGTATCGATGTACTCATATACACACAGATAGATATTCACATATAATGCCAACTATATAGAAAATAAATGCAATTGTTATAGTAAACAATTCTATCATGCTTAAGTTACTTGACCATATGTATACTGAAGAGCTGTTTGTTTCTAGATATGATCAGTACATATTTACACAAATATATCTCCTGTATCCTCGTATAAAGCATACACAGGTTTAAGCTACACAGAATGGTTTATCTTGATAATTTTATATATTTTTAATACAAATTTTATAGTCTATATAAACATATACACATAATTAGTTTGTACATATATTTGTGGGTTTTTTGGTTGTTTTGATGTTTGTTTATTCAGTGCAAGCATGTGTGTTGTGTTTCTTTTCAAGAATTGGGGATTGTCAGAATAGGAAATAACTTGTGGACTTTGCCGACGTGTGATTTTTAAATTGTAAAGCATGTATTACATTTATTTACACATATTGTATGTAAGTTGTTTTTTTTTAATTTTAGACATGGGAACCAAGTGCTTTATTAAAATGAGTCCCCACAAGATTTTTTGATGGTATTTGCTGACTGATCTCCAAAATTAAAAAAAAAAAAAGTCATATCAGCAAAGAATTTGGGAAGTAAATTAGAAGAACTAAGAGAAATGGAGAAGTATTACCTCTCTTGAGAATCAGAAAGAGGAAGTTACCTATACACATTTGGCATTTGAAATATACACTTTAAATAAATACATCTAGAATGGTTTATGTTGAATTTAAGCAACTATACCTAGATAATCTCTGAATTTGATTCAGATCAAGCCTCAGAAAAGTTCAATGACCTTGAAAATGGATGACAGTGAATTGACTTCAGCCTAAATCTTAATGCCTTCAAGGAATGAACCTCTAGTGTTAGGTTCAACTGTCTTGATATGAATTACAAATGTGTCTTTTGTTTATATATTAAATATCCAGTAATTTCCCCAAAGCTTTCCAGAGATTTTGACAGTCACAGTGATTATCCAGTCCAATATGAAAGTTACATTCATTCTTTAACAATGGGTTCTCTCTTAAACCTACTGAAGATCTGGAGGGCAATGCATATAACAATCATGTAATTATGCATGTGACAAGAGCTATACCAGCTCCACCAGTCATACCAGCTTGCAATACAAATAAATAAAACTTTGAAAATAAAGCAATCCCCTCAACAATGCCTCAGTTTAACATACCTGGAACATATCTTAGAGCAAAAGATGTGTGTGAGGAAGGATTTTGAAACAAAGTACTAACTATCTACCAGGCACTATATATTTCTTTGTTCTTAGTTTTAGTTCTTAGTTCTTAGAATACTATGGTCAATTAGCTAGAGCTAATGATCCCGTTAGGTCTTTGCTACCTATTACAATATTCATCCTATGCTATATCTGACAGTCAAAAGCTACATGTAGCCTGTGCCACTCCTGGATGCCATCATTTTTTTTTGAAACAAGACATGTGACTTCAATGGCAGTATCTCTTGACATCATCCGCAGTCTGTAGAGGACAGCCACCACAGTGATTTCCAAAGATGCTGCTATTCCTTTCTTTAATTTACTCTTTGATACCTTTATTGTGGCAAGATCCTCTGAGTCCTCTCATGGGACATGTTGGACAGGTGGTTATGTAGGTCTCACATGATATATCCCCTCCCAAACTTCTGTTGTTCTGAACCTTGGTATTCTTTTCTCGGCTTTTTTTTTTTTTTTTAATGGAAGTTGTGGCACCTCATCTTTCCTTAATGTAGGAAACTATGTTTTAGTCAATTAAGCAAACTCTTAGATCCACTTCCAGCTGCATAGCTAACCATTAATTTAAGAAACTCTGGCATGTAAACCCATTTCTATACATTCATTCTAATCTAACATTATATTTTCTTTGACATAACATTCTTAGAATATATTTTCACACATATCCCCAAACTTTCTACAAATATAAATTAATACTATCTTATAATTCTTTTGACATTTAAGCTATCGCTTCCTAGGACAGACTTTGTACATTTCCCTCTGGTGTGTGCTCTAGTCTGCCTGAAATTACAGTCTAAAGACAGTCGTGGGCATCAGAAGTTCACCATGAGGAAAGTAGTCAATTTTTTAAAAAGTATTTGTTTCATATAAGCTTCATTGGTGTTTTAAGAGAAGGATGTTTTGCTCAGACATGGTGGAGGAGACTCAGGAAGAGTTCAGGATTTACATTTTCCCATTCCACTTCTTTCCAATTAGGGCCACAATTCACATGAAAGACTTGTGAGCCTGTGAATTCAATATGTATTTAAAATTTAAACACGCACTATTAAACTTGTAGTCTGATTTTTAGCTAGGTCTGTACTATGTGCACTACAAAAAAGATATTATTTTGAGGATTCCATAGAAGCTCTATACTTTTTTGGCCATGCTTTGAGCCCATGTTTGTCACTGTCTTTTTATAAATTCTGTGGTTAACCAGATGTGGCAGACCATCACAGAAACCTTGTAGTCAACATATTATAATTGTTGAGGATAACACACATTTGGTATCCCAAAATTTTGTCTCAGTGTGCACTTTATCTCAGGTGTACACAGGTGATAATACTTGTTATGTTACTCTGTGTTTTGAATTACTCTAGTATCCCGCTTTCTAATGGCAGTTGGATCATCATTGAATTTCTCAATCATTTTATTATCTAGTTCAGAATCCCACCTTTGAAAGTCTGCTTCCTGGTACTGAGTGGTATATCAATCAGAGTCATGATTAATTCAGAGACAATTTCAAGTATATCAAACAGAAGGAATTTAATATATGGGATACATTACATATTTGTTGGATACGGGGAAGAGCAAAGAACAAATGAAAAGAACTATAGAAAAACAAAAGAAACAAACACAAAAGGAAGAAAAAGAGTTCCCAGACATCGAAACCTGCAAATACTCTCACTTTCATTGTCTTTCATAAAATCTGCTTTTCCATATGCTATCATTTTTATAAGTTAATGGAGGCTCCACTTTCTTTATAATTATCAACGACTTTCCTCACTGCAAGCCAAATGCAGCAATGTTCTGCTTATTTTAACAGATTTCTAAGTTAAGGACAAGTACCATTTTTAGTTCTCCTTTGTATTCCCTAAATTTCATTAGTTGTATCAAAGCATTTCTCTCATCAGCTTTCTTATGAGTACAATAGCCTGTAATGCCCATTAGTCTTTCGTGGGGTAGATTTGTTTTAGATTAATGATCTTTAAAATTGCTTTTCATGTTTCTCTTTCTGGTGGAATCTAGGGACTTCTCAGTAGGGCTGAATGGTTTATATGCTATTTTTGAGTTAGCGGCTCTGAGACAGGGAGGCAGCAGTTTTCTTTGGTGGGTATACTACTGATTACTTCCTCAAATGTGACTGTCAGTTGAGGGAGGATTCATGGCACACTATTCCTTGTGCACTAATTTTATATCTTATGAAACAGATGTTTGAGAGTTTCCCTGTTTCCAAACTTAAACCAGAAAAAAGCACTCTCCACTTTAAGCTTTGGCCTTATAGGTGAGGAACTAGAGCATCAGTGTGATTCTGCTGATACCCCTCATCTTTTAATGCCCAGGCATCGTTTTTACTTGACATAGTGGTATGATGATCCCTATTTTACAGATGAAAAATCTGAGACTTAGAGAAATTAAGTATATTTTTCTCATTCTGTTTCACATCTAATAAGGTTTGTTACTTCAAATAATGCCATACATTTTTTTCCCCAGCATGCTCACACACACATAAACACATGTGCGTGCACACACACACGTGCATATTTCAGTTGAGATTTGGCGAATAAAATAGTACATGCAAAACTTTGATGACTATGTTAAATGGAAGTCTACAGACTCACTAATGAAAGTATTTACTAGGGAAACGTAATAGGTGTATGTATTTCAGGACAGACTATAGCCTTCTAAAGAATTATTTAAATGCAAATATGCTTATAAGTTCTGCTTATTAAAATGACTCTTAGCTAATCCTGATTAGAAACACAAGGTAATCCTGGTTTATATAAACTTTGTCTCTAGTCAGTTGACATTACAATAGTTACTTGGAATTAAACAGTGTTTCAAAATATCCTTCATTTACTCAATCATTGACATAGATATGCATACATATGTATTTGGATGACTTTTCACATTTAAAATGATATATAAATAGATACATATGTTAAAATCGTAACTTCCTCTGAGATAATTATTGCCATCATCATTTGCTACCTTATGTATTTATGATTGTATATAACAGTTTTCTCACTGTAAATATAAGGTAACTATTTTTCATTGTAAATTAAACTATCCTAAGTTCCATTTTTCTTCTGGGGGAAAACTAGTATGTATCATGTGTCTTCTGGGGGAAAATTTTCATTTCCAGATGACTAAATAACCTTTAATATTTTGGCATTTCCATCTAGTTAGTTATTATACCTTATGATCTAATTAGCATTTGGTATTTGATATCTCCAGTGACTAACAAGGCCATCTAAATTAAAGCATTTCAAATCCTAATGTCTTGTTAGAGAATTCTATTAAAATGGGAGAGAAACAGTGGCTTCTTCCATTCCTCACAGTTTACCTTCAAGTTTATTGGTTAATGTTTAATTCTCCAATGAAAGCTTAATGATCTTGGAATGTCAAGTATTACGAAGTCCCAGGTTGCTCCTTGTTGTGTCTCATCTCTCAACTGAATTCTTCGAGGACTTTAAGAATTTGAATATTTAGCTTCAATTGTTAGGAAAATTGTTTAAACCATTCAAGACAATATCCAACAACCAATCCTGTTTTTAAAAATATATATTTTAAAACCATCATTATATAGAAAGCAATAAAAAAACTCCCTAAATACTGTGAACTTTTAAAACTAAATTCTTTAAAATTAATTGTAAGTAGTATTTTTTTAGAGATTTCATGATGCATTCATATAAACACACATGAAATATGGAATGAGGTTTAATTTGCTATATTTTACTCCTAGGTAAAAAAAATGTATATTTAAAAATAATCAGCGCAAAACCCTATTGCAGTGGAGTATACTCAGGAAGAGAAAGAAAAGTACTGTACTAGGTATTTATATATTTAGTTATACTGTATACCATAGCACACATGTACATACACACATGCACACGCACATACACATGCAGACACACACATAAATGCCCCAAAAGAGAGTAAGCAGTTACTATAAACAGATTTTAAACATTATTATAAAATTCAGTTTGAACTAAAAACTTGCCCCAGAATCATCTACTTAGATCTTGCCACAACTTCTCCTTTTGAAACATCCCCAACTTTCTTTAGTCCATACTCAGAAAAACCACAACTATTAAGTAGACATAGTACATAGAATAATAAATGTTAGTGGTGAAAAAGAAAGGGAAACAGGGAGTATACAGATTTTTAAAAAGTCCCCGCCTTCAAGAGTTTACCATCTATTGGGAAAGCACACAGAGGTAAAAGGTTACACACATAAATGGGCATTAAAGAATTCAGTGGGAAAACTTTTCCTCCAAAAGGATTACAAATTAATAGTCTAGCTCCAGCCACTTTAGCTATTGGAGAATTTCCACTGGGGCATAGAAAGTGTGCAATAGAAAATTCTGATGGCACACTTAAGGAGCACTGAGTTTGACAGTTATTTCCTTCCCTGCAAAATCAAAGTGGTCGTTCCACAAGGTCAAGTAAGATGTGCATTGGGAATTTACAGTGACCAAATTAGAATGTTTATGTAATTAGGCAAATGTAGCCACCGTCTTTTGCAAGAATATGTGTAGTGGCAAATTTGATCAAAAATATCACACGGAGTAGAAAGTCTTTGTGAAGATTCTTATCTTTTTTTGAGTAATTCTACTCTAAGATATATATATATATATTTATGGCTACTGCACCTGGTCTTCCTAGGTGGTCTCCCATCCAAGTACTAACCAGGCCCGACCCTGCGTAGCTTCTGAGATCAGATGGGATTGAGCTTGTTCAGGGTGGCATGGCCGTAGACTAAGAGATATTTTTTTTCTGCAATTAGCACACTAGCCGTGACTGAAGGAATGTTTAAACTCTATTTTTAACCAGCATTGGTCAGCGTGAAACAAGAAGCAACAGTAACACAGAGAGCAATTAGGGACTGTTGGCCAAATCATGACAAAAGTAAAAGAAGACAAGACCAGGCTGAAACGCATCCTCTAGAAACTCCTGGCAACTTCTCAATATTCCAGAAAGAAGTAATTAATAATTAATTCTAGAGCCATTCTATAGTTATATCTCTTGTTTTTACAATTTTATATTTGCTTATGTTCAAATTAACAATGAAATATTAATGTAAGGTATAAGTTATTAAATATGAGTGAGATCTATTTAGTCATTTTCTACACCGAAAATTACACCAAAAAACACAGACTCTGGAAAATAAAATACCTGGATTCAGATTGCGTCTCTATTACGTTAAAGAAGTGATTTTCATCGTGATAATTTAACAAGATAGTATGTGACAAATGTTAGCAGTGCTTCAAATGTAGATAGCATTCAAAATATTAGTTTAAAATATTACAAGTAATTCCCAAAATATTTTTTCATAAAAGCATTGAATTTTGTGGGAAAAACATTGCAAATAGTTATTACTGTCTGGACTCCTTTTTCTGGCCATATGTTGGCATCACATTCTTCCCTTGATGTTAGGCATGGCCAGGTGACTAATGAAATATGCTACATTTAAAAGCTGAAGAGTGATTCTCCATGCTCTCTTTTGTGGCTTCCATCATTGCCTTCATTCCAAATAGTGGGACCTCTGCCAGCCTGGTCCTGAAGTGTGAATGAGCCTACCCCTACTCCTGTTTCAGAACATATAAGGACGTGAAGAGAGAAATACATCTTCATTGTTTAAGCCATTGAGAATTGGGAGTTGTCAGCAACCTAAGCATAACCTAGAGCATTCTGCCTTACACAATGGGGGAACTCAAATTACACTGCCTGTGAATTAGAGGGGACGTTGCTTTTGCTGACCATCTTTTTCTCTCATCTTCTACACTTGGTCCTTGTACTTAGCTTTTAGATCAAAGAAATGAGGGTAAGATTTTCAGGTTTTTGTTTTGTTTTGTTTTTATTGTAATCAAAGGGCAATTAGTGAAGCCAGAACTCGTTTTCTGAATCAACAGAAACTACTCGGTTTTAATGACAGCAAAATTGTCTTATTCCATACTACATCACACTTACATGGATGTTAAGCAGAACTAGGTACAGAACTAAGGTAATATTTCATATGGCAAAAGATTCTAAAATATATTTAAGAAAATATTTCCTATGTATTATTTTGTTGTATTTGGAAATTTAATTCTTTCATTAAGCTTTTCTTCTGCTTATAAACCAGTGATGTGAGGTTATTCAGGATTAACTCAGCCAAGTTATCAAAATAGTTTTCCTTTCATCTTCTACATGGAGCTACTGATTCAAATTTAGAATGGCTGATTCTAAAATGAATGTGATAAGAAATCATGATTGAAACAATACGTTGTTCTTTTGGTGTCTTCTTATTTTGTTGAGCCAAAAATAATATAAACTGCCAAAGAAAATGATGGTACACAGGTGTTGTTATTGCTTTACAGCCCAGTGTGGCTTTTAAGGTGGTTGTTATGGCAACATGATCATTTATAGACTATAATCCCATTAGGAAAAACTAGTGATAAAGTAAGCTCTTTATAACAAACCTTATATTGCTTCACTTCCGGTCCCGTTTGTTTTATGGTGGATTACATTAGAAGAGCTATTAAAAAAACACGTAAGAATGTTACGCTTAGTCATAAAATATTTTTGGACAAAAGAAATGGGGATGTTGCAAATTACTGCATATGATGTTTTTAATGTTAGCAAAACTTTGCAAATGAATGTATATTATCCAGTTTTAAAAGACTAGAGTAGTGAAATACACAATACACAATAAGAAGATAATATTATATAAAATATATACATATATTTAACAAATAAACAATATTATATATTTCACTACTTTAACATTTCAGTCCTTCTTCCAATAACATGCTCTTAAGATCACACCTCTGAACATACAGGCCAACAGGTTATTTATACATAAGGAGGCTGAGATCGAACAGGATGCATCCCAACTTCCTAGCCCAAAAAGTCAATGGATTGACTAGCCAAAATTTCAAAAAGAATGTACTTTACTCCTAAATTTCTTTTCTCTCTTCATTTCATTGGAGAATTGTTTCAGTCCTCAGAATTATTCTCAAATTTTTGTGGTTTAATTTCAAAAATACTGTTTCAACTAAGTAAAATAATATTCCTGCCCATATCGTGGTCTGAACATACACATTTCGACATAAGAAGATATAAGAAGATATTAGTCATCTGGTTACAAGGGTCTGTGCTGATGAAATTGAATTAAAGACTTGGGCTGACTTCAACTTTTAGGAAAAGGGAACAGAAGTACTTTTCCTTATTTTTTCCATATAATATAAACAAAAACTCTGGACATTATATCTAAAAGAAACATAAGGATACTCTGAAAGTTAGAGAAAAAAGGTTGGCCAGTCAGGGATCTTAGGACAAAGGAACAACACAATGTTGAATACCCTGGGTTTTCATTTTTCCTTACATGTCTGAGCCTAGAAGTGGAAGAAGCTAGCAACTTGGAAATGCAAATAGTAATGGACCACACAGCCCCAAGAGTAGCCTGCTTTCTCAGTCCGCAGAGTTGGGAAAGGTGCATCTAGCAAGGAAAAACAAACCTTTTAGACAATAGTTGCTCTACTCTAATCAAGTACTACAGCAAAAACTGTCGACCAACACCTGCTTACACCAGCAAAGACTGAATGGGTAACCTGGACATCCACCATCACCATCACCAGGCTATAATGATGTGCCAAGTTGACCAAGTAGCGATCCAGAACTTTGAACTTTCAGCTTTTCTGGATGATAAGGACCCAGTCCTGCAGTGTTGGTGGAGATCAGCTGGGGAGTCTGGACTTTCTCCTCATTCAGCAATAATGAAAAATAGGGAGAGGTCAGAGGAAACCAAATGGAGAGTCAAAACTTACCATGAAACAGCAGTAATGAGGCCACCTGTTTGTGCTATCGGTAAGGCCATGTGAGGAGGAGCAGAAGGTATTTCTTTTCTAGTCAGGATAACAAAAGCCCAAACTCCCTCTCTGTCCAGCAGTTACAAGGGATTTAACCACCCCTTGGGTGTCAGTGAAGGCTGAGAGGAGAAACTGGACTTCTATCACCAGGTGGCAGGAAAGAGGCAGTGACTCTTTGCCTGTTTTAGGCAAGGATATCACCTTACCTATTGGGTAAAAACAATTTGAATAACATTAGTTTTCTCATCAGAAACCAAGGAGATGACACAACTTTTGTTGAGTGCTGAAGGAAAAGAACTGTTAAAATAGAAAACGTCCTTTAGAAGTAAAGAGGAAATTGAGACATTCTCAGATGAAGAAAAGGTGACATACTGTATGATTCCATTTATACAACATTTTTGAAATGACAAAACAGTAGAAACAGAGATCAGATTAGCAGTTGTCAGGGTTAAGGAGGGAGTGAGTGTGGTTATAAAAAGGCAGTGGGAGGGATCATTGTGGTTATGAAATTGTTCTGCAGTTTGTTTATCCTGGTTATGATGGTTGTGATGCTGTACTATAGATTTATAAGAGGTTGCTAATGGAGAAACAAGGTAAAAGGTGCATGGGTTCTTTCTGCATTATTTCTTACAACTACATGTGACTCTGCAATTACCTCAAAAAGGATTTAATTTAAAAAACTTATGAAATCTTAATGTCCTTTTTTATATTGGGACAGGGATATATTATTGCTTTTGTGACTGCAAAGATGTGAATACTATCTACATTGAAAATGAGCTCTGAAAGCAGAAAATTTCAGCCTCGTTCTCCTTTTATTATGGTTCCTTATTCTAGTACAGTGTTTAGGACAGGCATATAAGTATTTGTTGACTGACTAAATTCGTGAATGGATTAAAGACAGAATTACTCTGTGTCATCTTTGAATGGGCTCTATTATGGAGAGGAATCCCTTGAGCTAGGTATAGTCAGCTTATTCCATCTTTCAATGGACAGCCCTCTAGGATTTGATAAAAGCCATCATATCCCTTCTTCCTCTCTAATATTTTCTTTTCAACTCTTGGTTCTTTAGCCATTTCCTACATGCAAAAGATTTTTTATACCACCAAGGAATCTAGCTATCTTCCTTTAAAGACCCCTGTTTTTTTTAATTTCCCAAATAATGTGAGACTCTATAACTATGCATGATAGGTAGATGTAGTCTTAAAATACAGGTCGAATTATGCTGTAGCTTTCCTTTTATATTTTTTAACTACATATTCATATTTAAACTGTCAATAACACAAAGAAACATTAAAAAAACTGAACTAGCTTATAATTCAAAAGTTCAGAAACCCCTTTGACCTTAAAATACAAAAATTATACAATCATATTATTATAATATTATGTTGCAAAAATTTCGTTCTTTATAGATAAATGCTCTTAATGGTTTCTTGTTATTTTTTTTAGAAATTATGAGTATGTATACTGGTAAATGTGTGTATCCTACACATACATGTAACATATAAAGTATATATATATATGTTTATGGTATACATGTATTATGTATAAATACATATAAATTTCCTCAAGAACCCTATGAAAATGGTACGATTAAGATCTATTATATCCTTTTTACAGTTGAGTAAAGTGAGACCAAGAAAAATTAAACAGCTTGTTCATGACAGCCTATGTCACAAATAGACTCACAAGAGTAGTCATGATATAAACCTCTTCTAATAAGTTGAGAAAATGATCTAGAAGATTAAGTGACATAGAAGCATGTTCCAAAATGAGAAAAGAAAAAGGAAGCTAATAAGTAGGTAATTCCCATTTTTGTAATAAGCAAAAGTATTGAAGGAAATTCACAAATTTTCTATTTTCTGTTGTTTTTGTTTTGTGAGTGTATATTACTTGCATAATCTGAATACCAACCTAACTGTAAATTAGTATTTCTAATCATAAAATATTTTAATATAAATTATTGTTATAACAGAAATGAAATAATATTCTCTAAAGCCTAGTCTTTTTCTGTGAATATTATTTTTTGTGGTTTCATTTTAATTTGCAGAATGTCTGAGTCTCACAATATGACATGGAACACAGTGCTTTTTAATCAGTTCTCCTATATGTTATTGTCATACATATTCATTCTATTTTATACTATACTATATCATACTATAATAATTTCCTACTATTTTTATACATACTTCAGAACTGGAGAAGTAATATCCTTATTTGACCTAAGAAGCTGCTATACTTTAATGTTTAATCATCCACTTTAATCTCATATGTAGGGAAGCATTTTAAACTTTGTAATTTTTGTTGGAAATTCTCTTATTTGCCTTCTTTTAACATCTCCACAATAGGGATACCATTTCCCCTGCTCTTAGAAGGGTTTGCTATGAAAGATTTTTTTTTTTTCCTTTTTTAGTAGAATGTACCTGCTGCTTTCTTCAACACAGAAATCCTTGAAGACTAGGGGGGCTCATTGAGACAGGAAAAGAAAATGAATATGCCCTGCTTGATGAGCAAACATGGCATCTTTTTGTAAGTGTTTTTTTTTAATTTAAATTTTGGAGACATACATAACTTTACCCTATCAGCTAAGTATCTTAAAAAAAAAAAAAAAAACCAAACAAAAAATGACTCTCAATTAATATCACAAAATCCTACACGTAAATACCTAACGAAGCTGTTCACTTTCTAAATTATGATCATCTGTTAGCAGATACTAACCTCCCACTGTGCCCTGGCACTAGAGTAGATTATTTGATTAATTACCTCCCTGCCTGAAAGACAAATGCTTTGCCCTCCATCTAAGCCCCTCAAGTCCACTCTAACTGCTAATTTCCATTTTTAAGTTCAAACCTGTTTACTGAAGTCAGATAATTCTGCATCCTTATGAACATTTCCTGGACTCTACACACTAGAAAGTCAATGCTGGATAATTATATCAATAGGAAATAAAATTATTGTCTGCAAATATATATAAAGGATTTTATATAACCTACATAGGGCCAAAGTCTAAAGAGGGAAATATTTTAATGGAGCAAGTGTTTCTATGTTTGCAGTTAAAGGCAAGGATACTCTTGGAAGAATAATACTGGAGGCTCCAGGAGTCTGGAGGATAACTCCTTTTTTTTTTTTTTTTAATGGGTGAGAATAGAGAATGTTCTGTGTTTTCTAATCCTGAACATCTCAAGACATTTTATCCTTATGTCAAAGAAGTTATCTTATTTGGTGTGGGAAGTGACGTAATGTTTCCCAAAGTGGGTTTCACACTAGCCTAGCTTGATGCTCTAAAGAACTAACTGCCCGTGGTAACACTTGGAGGTTTGTAATACACATTAGCACATATTTGTAACTTTAGGAGGTTTGGGAGTAGCAAAACTGCTTAACTTATTTTGACTTTATAATCCTTATTCTTTCAAACACACTCTGTTGGGAGTAACATTTTTATTTGAGGATTTTCTTTCTTAATTTTTTTTTTTTACTTTGATATTATTTTTTTTATGGTGGCATCGATGAACGAAATCCAGTAAGTTTCAGCTGTACACTTTAACAGTAAGGCATATATATATTTACATGGTGTATTGACCTCTCATAGTTTGATTTCTTTCTGTCACCACATATTTGACCCCCTTTACCTCGTCTACCTCCCCCCTCCCTCTACTCCCTTCCCTCTGGTAACCACTAGACTATGGTCCATGTCCATGAGTCTCTGCTTGTTTGTCCTGCTCATTTGTTGCTTTTAGGTTTATATCCCACATATAAGTGATATCATGTGATTTTCAACTTCTTCTGTCTGGCTTATTTCGCTTAGCATGATTATCTCAAGGTCCATCAATGTCGTCGCAAATGGCAGTATTTCATCTCTTCTTTGGCTGAGTAATGTTCCATTGTACATATGTACCATAGCTTCTTAAGCCAATCATCTTTCATAGGACACTTCTGTTGCTTCCATGTCTTGGCCACTATGAATAATGCTGCTATGAGCATCGGTGTGCAAATATCTTTTCAGATATGGATTTTCAAGTCTTTGGGATAAATACCCAGTAGAGGGATTGCTGGACCTTTTTTCTCTGCATCCTCTCCAACATTTGTAATTACTTGTCCTGTTGATTATAGCTATTCTAACAGGTGTGAGATGATATCTCATTGTGGCTTTGATTTGCATTTCCCTAATAGCTAGCGATGTTGAGCATCTTTTCAAATATTTGTTGGCCATTTGTATGTCCTCTATGGAGAAGTGTCTGTTTAGGTCCTCGCCCATTTTTTATTTGGAGCGTTTGTTTTTTTTGTTGTTATTGAGTTGTATGAGTTCTTTGTATATTTTGGATATTAGGCCCTTACGGAGATGTTGCTTGCAAATATATTTTTCCATTCGTATGGTTGTCTCTTTACCTTGTTGACGATTTCTTTTGCTGAGCAGAAGCTTTTTAGTTTGATGCAGTCCCATTTATTTATTTTAGCTTTTACTTGACTTGCTTTTGAGGTCAAATGCATAAAATCCTCTTTAAGTCCAAGGTCTTTGAGTTTAGTTTCTACGTTTTCTTCTATGCATTTTATTGTTTCAGGTCTTATATTCAGGTCCTTAATCTATTTTGAGTTAATTTTGGTGTGTGGTGATAGACATAGACAACAATCTATCACACATATCCTATGGAAGACATATTTCTTGAAACATAATTTTGAGAATATTATATTAAAGATTTCACAATCAGGAGTGTAGAAACATCGTATAAAATCTTAGTTCACAGCATAGACCCCGACATTACTTTGTATATAATAGCTTCTCCTAAATTCTCACATAAAAACCTTGCTTGATTGCATTTCTCTTTTCACCATTTGATTTACCACCCATTTAAGGAGTCATTACTAAAGTTTATTTCCTTCCCCCCACATCTTCAACTTTTAAAGCATGTTACCAAGAAAAGAGCCTGTGGTCAGGTAGAAAGTGCATCGGAGTAGATTATGAGGTTAGGTTCTAGGCCTGGTTATGCCTTGAGATGTTGAGAAAATCTTTGTGCTTTGATTTCTTCATCTGCAAACTGAGGATAAGGGCAATTGCCTATGAGATTTGCTAAGGTTAGAGGGAAAGACATTAAGAAACTACTACATTATGTGTAATCAATACAAAACTGAGTTCTATTATAATTGTATTCTTAAAGAAGCTCCATTGAGGAAGAGAAAGTTCACGTTTCTTATCGACAATTAACATTTAATTACATTCAGGTATAAGATTAAGATATATGACAGTGACCACTTTGAGGATATCATGGGAACAAGAGTGGGAGTCAGAGTACAATAGAACTAAATATCGTTGAGTATATAACTAGATCTCCTGCTTGGCAACATTTCAATCCACACCAACAACTGCCGTCTTACCACTAATGGAAGATGAGCATCAGTGCACCACAGTCCTTTGCTATGTACGATGAAAAAAAAAAAAGAAAAAGAAAAGAAAAATATGGAATTTAGAGGATATTAGATCCCAGAAACAGTGGACTCCAGGTGATGAGAACAGTGAACATAAATCTCAGGTTCTGAGCTCATTGCTTCTTCAACAAATAATATGATTAAGAGAACGGGATGATCTTAGTACAATGGTGAGATATACAGATAATTCATCTCTCAGCAAGAACAAATGCAATTAGAAACTCTTTGGAAAAAATACTGTACAAGAGAGTAATGGCTCAAATATGAAGACCAAAAAGTGACATGATTTTGAGAAAATGATAGAGATGAGAAAGGAGAATACATTTGACCTTAACACTTGGAAAATTTTTTCTAGAGAATAACTTTGCTATGAAAGGATTACTTCTCGTTTCCTATGAGCTTAGTGGCTTGAAATAAATGAAATTTATATAATAGTAACATCATAAACACTACTTAATGATTTTCCAATTCTTTAAGTTAAATAAGAGACAAACACTGAAATTTAACGCAGAATTATAGTGTGGAAAATAAACTTTTAAATTGTGGACGTAATGGTAGCATAGCTAAAGAGTTTAGTTATTAGAAGGAAGAAGAGAAATGATTGTAGGGATGCTAAATTACTGTTGTAAAGAGGGAATCAACTACACTGTCTAAAGGTTAATGGATTTAAAAATAAGTAAGTGTGACCAATAGATGTACAGAAGTAAAATTATAATGAAACATAGGAGGTGGTTGAGGGGAGAAAAAAGAAGACAAAGGAAAGTAATCAAAATCATAGCAGAGAAGAAACAAGTAGATCTTGAACTGATAACATTAAGAAATGAAGTGAATAAACATGTAGAAAATCACCAGAAGAAGGAAAACAGAAATTCAGAAAATTAATTACCTCCAAGGGTGGGCTAAGGATAGAGGATTCTTAATTTCATACTCATCTGTATTAGCTGAACATTTTATACAGGCTTAGCTTTAATTAAAAAAATTGTTTATCCACTTGCAGATTTGGATCATTTGAGGTAAATGTATTTTTATCTCTTTTTTCTTTTCCCTTACTGCAATATTTTCCTAATTACCCAGAAGTCTCAACAGACTGTTTTTGTTTTGTTTCATTTTAACCATCCTACGTAGGTTTATCGACCTTTACCTGGGATTGAACCGTATCAACTGATGCTCCTTGCCCCTGCTGAGTGAGCTGCTGTTTTTCAATTTTGCACAGAAAAAAAATCTAGGGCATGTGGCGTTGGAAGGTATTAGCAAACCCAGCAGAATGCCTCTGAGTTCTGCCATGATTCAGGAAGATACTCCAGGGCAAAGAAACACTTTTGTGTACATGATCAGAAATAAGATAACAAAGGCCAGCAATCACTGGATAATAGAAAACGTAAAGCACCACCAAAGTGACTTAGACTATAACAGCAACAATTCACAAAATAGCAAGCAACACTTAAAATTACAGCTATCATTTATTGAGCCCCTGGACTTTATCAAGTAAAGTAATACATGTTTTTCATACAATTTGTCTGTCTGTCTGTCTGTCTCTCTCTCTCTCACACACACACACACCACCTTTAGTTCTATAAACCCTGTAAGTAATATCTTGATATTTGAATTTTATAAAAAATCGGTCTGAAACTCAGAAAGATTATGTAAATTTCTCAAGGGCATGGAGCTAATAAATTCCAGGTCTGCCTGTCTCTGTTAGGAGCACTTAAAGGAAATAGATTTGAAAAGACATGGGGCATATGGACCGTGATAAGGAGAAATATTATCACCCACTCAAATGCTTGGCAAAAACCTGGGGTCCTCACCGATTTCACCTCTTTTCTTTACACTCTATATCCAGTCAGCAAGTCCTATGAAATCCACCTCCAACATATAGCTATGGTACTGCTCTGCTCCTTCTCACATCAACACTGCCAGTGCCCTGTGAAAGCTGCCAATGCTTCACCATCACCACCACCAACTGCCCCGCCTTCCACCCCCGGCTGCAACTGCTAGTATCTCACCACTCCTGTGCCTGCTGCTCTCCCACACACAGGGTTCTTAATAAACCTTTGAACTCCTTTTTGAGTTTACAATTTACTTGAATTTATCTCTTACAAAGGAGTCTTTTTTAAAAAAGTGTTCATTGATTATGCGAACCAGATCAAATCACTCTTCTGCTTAAAATGGCTCATGTCTTTTTCCACACTTGGAATAAAAACACACTTTATCATGATTTGCAAAGGTTGCGAGTATTAGATACATTCATACCATTCTCCTCCTTGTTCACTAAGACCTATCCACACCAGCCTTCACATAGTACCCTGAAAAGGTTTAGATATCACTAAACCTCTGTTGTGGTTGTGAGTTTCAATGTGGAATGGGAAGCACCAGACAAAGGCAACTGCATGACGGAGATTCAGTGGCACCAAGAAGGCTGGTTGACCTTCACTTAATTCTGGAAAACTTATTATTTTATTTTGAACCTGAAACAGGCATTGCATTCTCACCCCAGTGTGCTTTCCATTAAGTACTGCTGTTCAGTGTAGATTATAGAATCCTCCAAGCTAAAGTCATTGCTTCTGGTAACTCACTGCAGTTGCAGGTTTAAATTCTTCCCTATCCCCGCATTTATCCTATTCCTGCCAATATAGCAATATGTCCATTCCAGAGATTTTAGATTGCAAGTGTGGCCCCAAGAAAATAAAAATAGTGTGCTTCCAATTCACATTTTAATATCAGCCAAGTCACTCAGTAATCTAGATCATAGACTGTAAAGGAAATGGAGAGGAAATTATAGCCAGAGGGGTCCTCCAAAAAATAACCTTCCAAAAGATAAAATTTAAGTGGTTCTTAATCATTTTATAATAAGTATGCACGGGGTCCTTAATTAACCTTTGAACTCCTTTTTGAGTTTACAATTTATCTCTTACCAAAAGAGTCTTATTTTAAAAGTGTTCTCTTGGAATTCTGTTTCTTCAGCATCTGATCTTCAATCATGAATATTAAGATGACGTTGACAAATGTTATTTTTAGTGGTTTTAATGTTAAAGATTATCTGGCTCTCCAAATACAATGTTTAAATCATCCCTTAACAATCTTCATTTTCCTTTTCTCAGAAGAATTGGTTATGCCTAATTTCCTTGCAACCCTAAAATAATTTATCAAATTCAATTTATATCTTCTTTAAATGCCAGTCACCACCCCACACTTTTAAACCCTTCTAATTTTGCTCTATTTTTGTTCCCCCCCCAAAGTATTTTGTATCATCTAATATACTCTATAAGTCACTTAATTCACTTGTTATGTTTATTGTTTGTCAGCTATTCTAGAAAGTGATCTCCATGGAGCCATGGGCCTTTGGATGCATTGTATTCTGTGTCCCTAGTGTCTAAAACATAGCCTTGAATGTGGAAGAGCCTCAATAGATATTTGTTGGAAGTAATAATAATAATGACAATGATGACAATGATGATGTGTTAGGCAGCAACATTCCAGCGTATAAGAAGAAGCTTAAAAAACAAGCTATGTTTAAATTTCTCCTATAGAATCCATTCTTTCTATCTATCTATCTATCTATCTATCTATCTATCTATCTATCTATCATCTATCATCTGTCTATCTATTTGGTTTTTACATCTTTTCTCTACCTCCCAGTCCCTGGCAACCACCATGTATATTTCCCAAAATACAAACAGAAGGTTAACTTGCATAGCATTTAGATACTTCTAAAGTAACTTTTAAAATTGGTATTTAAGCTTTAACTTCAGTTGTTCTCATACAGAATTTCAGTTTATAACATATTTGTCAAAGAGCTTATGGTCACTGTTCTCTTCTGCTGGCATTTCTGCCAGATACTCTGCTAATTGATGGTGACGTTCCACCGAGTCTCCTGCCCTGATGACACTGACACCTTGGGCTCTATGGCTGGTTTCTTAGCCTTTTCTCTTGGAATACTCACACCTTCAGTTTTTACGTCACCTTTACTGAATGCCATCTTCACCACAAAAATGGCACGACCAGGCTAGCATCCTCACATGCCCTACGCAATCCATCATGTCTTCTACCTCTGTGCTTCTCAAAGTGGTCCTTGTTACAATTTTCCATCTAAAAACCATAGAGTCGGAAGAAGGGCTTGGTGCCGTGCATTTTAATATGTTCCCCAGGTGGCGCTTAAGGACACTGATATTTTGGAACCAACCGCTATTTCAAATATCCAAAAGGAGCAGGATTCCAGTCAATAAAAACTTAAGTGACATATAAATAAAAAATAAGTGGGTAATTTTTTTCCAGTTCAATGTAGTATTAAAAGATATTTGTTAAAAAGTAATTTGATTGACTCAATTTCTACAAAAGAAAAATTGACTGCATTGAAGAAAATAAAATATATTTTTTAAAGTACAAATAGAAGTAAAGGTGTTTTATTATTTTAATTTGTATTTTTACTAGTGATTTTGAACCTCCCTATGCTTATTAGTCATTTGTATGTTTGAAAAATTTTTTTGGAATTTGAGTATAATTCTGATTTTCTATTTTTACTTTCTACTTTTTAAATTATATTTTGAGGGTTTTGTGTGTGTGTGTGTATGTGTGTGTGTGTGTGTGTGTGTGTGTGTGTTACATATTTAGCATACTGTTTGATTTTCATTGTATTGTTTACCTGGGTTTTATTTGTTATTTGAATTTATTTAGGTCATTTATGAATACTCAACACATTTAAACATTATAGAGTCACGTTTACCAATATGTTGCCTAATGCCATCAGTTTCAGTAGCTTGTGAGCAAATCCTTAATGAAGAACTTGACGACTAGCTCCTAATTTCTCTCTCTTGAGTCCCATCATCACCCTTTGCATTGTCATTGGTCCATGTGAACAGTTCCTGATATTTTTATCTTTATTCACCCATTTCAATGAGCATAGTCTTATCCCTATTCTTACTTCAGGATAACTATTCTCAGTTATCCTAATGAAAGCTCCCTCTTAGCAACCTCTGAATTTCATTTTTCACTTCCAGTAGGATGAGTCTCCAGTATTCAGGGATCCACAGCACATTGACCTTCCCATTTTGGATTTTTTTTTTCTTTTTTAATCTCCTATATTATTTCGTGAGGGCTGTTATAACAAAGTACAAGAGACTGAGTGACTTAAACAACAGAGATTTACCTTCTAACAGTTCTGGAGACTAACAGTCTGAGATCAAGATGTCTGCGGGGTTGATTTTTTTTCTGAGGCCTGTAGACAGCTGTCTTCTTGTGTCTTCACATGGTCTTTACCCTGTATGTGTCTCTGTCCAAATTTCCTCTTCTTATAAGGATAGCCATCATATTGGATTAGGGCTGACTCTAACGAACTCATTTTAACTTAAGCGCCTTTTAAAAGACCCTGTCTCCAAATGCAGCCGCATTCTGAGGTACTGGGGGTTTCAACATATAAGAATTTGGAGGTGGGGGTGACAAAAATCAACCCATAAAACTGCTGCACCTTTTACTAATAAGCATACAGTGAATGGTTTGTCATTCTCTATTTTTCCCAATATCTTCACATCTTGCTCCTTTGCCTTACTATCATAATGCCCTGGAAAAATCCTAATTCTGGATGAATCCAATTTTCCACTTTTCACTTGACTACATCCAGGTGACTCAGTGACTTGAAGAAAATTTCGACAAGGGCACAAGTTGGTACCGCGAACAGATTAGAAATCTTACATCCTTATACAACACTTACAAACTCACTATATTCTACACCCATTCTCCTTTTATACTGTTATGTTATCATAGATGAATTACTTCATCATGTCTAAAGCTAATACTTTGTTCTTGATCTTAAACCCTCATGTTTCCTCAACAATCTCTTCCTTTTTATTTATTTTCTTTTTTATTTTGATTCAGCTTTTCTCTAGTATCCCTTCTCATTAGAGAATTCATATTTAAGCGTGCTTAAGCCCCCTTTATGTTAACAATATGTGTCAATATTTAACAAATATTTATTTAACACTATATGCCAGACACCCTTTCAAGAATGACAGTGCAACAGAATGCAAGACATAGTCACCACTACCAAATAATTTATATTCCGGTAGGAGGAAACAGTTAAGAAGAAGAAAATCGCACATACTGAAATGTTTAACAAGGCATTGATTAGTGCTAGAGAGGAAAATAAGGTGGATAAGGGAAAGGGATGATGAAGGTTCACTATTAGAAAGGATCGTTAGAAATATTTTTAAAGATAATGACTATTTAGGAGAGATTTATATTAGTCGAAAGAATGAACCGTACAAAAAATAAGAATATTCCAGATAAAGTAAATAATAAGTGCAGTGCCCCTCGGGGAATATTGTAGGGATGTTTTAGGGACAACAATGAGCTCTGAAACTGAATGTGAGAAAAAAGACAGAGAGCTAGTTAAAGGTAAGATAAAATAGGGCATTTTAGGACACGGTAAATAAAGATTTCATATTTTGTCCCATGTGTAATGGGAAGTCATCAGAGTTTGGAGCAAGTCAGGGAAATTATATAATTTAAGTTTTAAACATATTTCTGAGTTCTGTGGAGCAAGTCAGGGAAATTATATAATTTAAGTTTTAAACATATTTCTGAGTTCTGACAGCAGACAGAAAGAGAATTAGAAGTCAGTTTAGGAAGTCATTGCCCCAGTGTTTGTGAAGGATAATAAGGTGGCTTGAACTGTGTTCATAGTGGTGGGGTGTTGATGAGAGGTCAGATTCAGAATGTATTTGGAAGGTATAGTCAATGCATAGGTTTATGATGAAATATGAGAGAAAAAGAAGGATAAAATATGATTTTAAACATTTTGGCTAGAGCAATGGGTGAACATTAATGCCCTTTACTAAGATGGGGCATTTTGGGAACTATAAGTTTGAGGGAGTCAAGAGCTCTGTATTGTGCATGTTATATTAAAAATATAAATTAGACATCTAACTAGAGAAGTTGATTAGACAATATGGATCTGGAGCTAAGGGCAAGATTAGGACTGGAAATGAGAAAATTGTTATATAGATCAGTGCTACTCAAAGTGCAGTTTTTAGCCAGTGTCATCGTGCGAACTGTTAACTGGAAGGCACCCCCACGAGTGTCAAAGTTGAGAGTAACTACTTAGAGACTGTGTAACTGGGTGCCATTAAGATCACATGGTAATCAGGTGTGGTAACAAAAGCATCACTTTGTAATAGACCTTGAAAAAACAAGAAAAACTATTTCATCACCAATAAAAAATGATTGAAAGAGGAGTTTAAAAAGCACTTTCGTAGATGCTATTTAACTCTAAGGAACTTTGTGTGATCTCCTGGAGATTAAGTTTAGATAGCAAAGAGAAAAGAACCAAGGCATTCCACGTTTTAGAGATAATGTTGAGGAGGAAGGACCAGCTAGCATTGGAAAGGAATGGCTTGTGGAATAGGAGGATAATAAAGAGAAGCCAAACAAAGGAAATGTTTCAAGGACTTGGGAGGGTGTGATCATCCATGTCAAATGCAGTTGAGGACCTGACTGAAATGAAGACTAAAATATAGCTACCTCCCATCAATAAATGAGTGGATAGAGATGAGGTGGTAGATATATACAATGGAATACTTCTCAGCCATAAAAAGAATGAAATCTTGCCATCTGCAGCAACATGGGTGGGCCTAGAGGGTGTTGTGCTGAGCGGAGTAAGAAACTTACATGTGGAATCTAAAGAACAAAATTAACAAAACAGAAACAAACTCATAGATACAGAGAACATTTTGATGGTTGCTGGATAGGAGGGGTGTTGGGAGGCGGTGAAAAGGGAGAAGGGATTAAGAAGTACCAATTGGCAGTTACAAAAAGTCATGGAGATGTAAAGTATAGCAAGGAAGATAGTCAACAATATTGTAATAACTGTGTATGGTGTCAGATGGATACTAGATTTATTAGGATAATTGCTTCATAAGATAATTGCTTCATAAGATAAATGTCCAATCACCATGTTGTACACCTGAAAATAATATAATGCATGTCAACTATAATTGAAAAGTAAAAAAAAAAAAATTTAAATAAATAAAATATAGCCACCTCAGCTTCAAATACTGTATCTATATCCATATTCATATCTATGTTTATATCTACATCCACATCTAATTATATCTGTAGCGTTGTCTGTATTCATGTCAATGTATATACCCCTCATGGCCTTTTCCACTGTTATTAGCAGAAGTAATATTAACTTTCACTTAAACTAGTGTGGTAATCTCTTAATTGTTCTCTTTTCTTTCATAATCTTGCTCCCTCCAATTCATTCTCCTCAATGAAGCTAGATTTTTTTTTCCTAAAGCTCAGTATCATTCATTTCCCTAACCCTTTTAAAACAAGTCAGTATCTCTTTGCCTAATATAAATGCTCTGCTTCTTAACATTGCTAAAGATATTCTTTTGTAACTTTAAAATTCTTCTCTTTCCAGTCCCAGGATCCTAGCACATTGTGAGCTATGATGATGACTCATATGTCTAGGATTTACATGCAGAGGCCACAGCAGTGCGTATCACAGTAAGGTAGCATCATCCACAAACATGGTGATTCGCATGATTATGACCAAATGCAGGGCAAGGAAAAACAGCTCTGCAGAATAGAAGAAGGTTCTGTTTCTACAGGCTTGCCTCAATTTATTTTTTATGTCCAGACCAAGTTCATTCCTCCAATGTGTACTACCCTAGTCTCCCACAGATTCCTCTCCAGATGTCCCTTTAAGGAAGAGTGAGTTGGCTCATGTTTTGCTCTATTTCAGAGTTTTATTTCATTCATTCATTCATTCATTCATTTATTCATTTCTCATTAGTCATTTCTCTCTGTAATGTCATAATCTGGTTGTGCGTTTGGCTTATTTCACACTCGTATTTACCATGATTAAAATAGTCTCTTTTGACTCTATACAATCTCTGATTCTTCATAATACTTCAGGGACCTTTATGCATTCCCCTAAATTTATTGGCTGTATGGTTTAGATTTCTACCCAAGTACATCCATTTCATTGTTTTGTATAATAGATTTCCGTTTTGATAATTGTCACTCAACATCAAGAAAGGGAAGTATCAAATCTGAGTTAGAGAGAGTTGATTATAACCTTGGCACTATCTGGCTTAAATTTTTCCCATTTAGATAGAAAATTAACGCAGTTTAATTTGATCTGAATAATGGTCTGAAAATTAACTTTTTTCCCCCAAATGCTAAACTAGAATCCTCAGTCTCATTTAATAAGCACAACAAACTTTCATCAATGAATTTAAATGCCACCTTCAATTTATTAAAAATGTTACTGACATCTCAGCTTACCTTGGGTATTATTATTCTGTTCCACTGATATCAATTTTTACCAGTCAAATTCTGACACAATGCACTCCCAATTTCTTGAACTTAATATCTGCTATAACAACTTAATATTTATATATCTTCTTTTTTATTAAAAATATGAATCATAGGTTTTTTCACATTTCTTGTTAGGGTTTTTTAGGTAGTAGATTTTATATCTACATTATGAATCTGAATAAGATGAATTTTTGTATTTTTCCTCAGTTATAGTGAAAGTATTGATATATTTTTAATATATAACTAGATATTATTTCTAAATTCCTTTATTTTAAAATATTTTTATTTCACTAGTTTATTTAACTTAGATTTTAGAAATATTGTTTAATTTTATTTAAATTATTTAAATCTTATTTAATTAAAAATATAAAAGTTTTAATATAACTATCATATATATTTATATATTTTCTGTTTTTCAATAAACTATTTTGGGCATTTTTTAATTCTCCTTTTTTAAATATGCTTTTATTTTTCTACAGTAAGTGTTAAATCTTATTTTTTTAAATTAATGAATATTTTCTGCATTTTAATGATCGTATGTGATATGGGTAAATACTTTGAAATATAAATAAAGGAAATATTTAATTTCCATTATAATAATACACACATATATGTATATGTATATGTGTGTATATATTTAGTTATACAAAAAAAATCCTTTTTTATATCTATTAGAATGACTTCTTTTTGTTGTTATTTATTTGAAGAGTTATATTAATAGATTTCCTAGTGTTCATTCACCCAAGCATTCTTTAAATTCCTTCTGTATGATCATGCTATAATTTACCTTAATATATTTATATTCCATTTGCTACTCTCTTTTTCATATTTTAATTTATATTTAGAATGCATTCTTCCTATGTATGTGGGCAAGCATACAAGTCAAACTCTTAAACTTTCTCAAAGAATTCCTCCTAAATAATTGTTATCCATAATTTTGATTCCTATTTAATCAATAGCACAAAGCATTCAAGTACTTATTAGAGAATTAATCCATAAATTGACTGCAATTTTGCTCTTTTTAAAGGCTTGTTTGAGATAATTGAAAGGAAAACAAATCTAAGGCAGATGTATTATCTACCTTTGTCAGTGCTTTAAGCTCAACGCTTGTGCTGTAGTAGGTTATTAGAAATCAGCAGACAGTAACCACATTCTCTTGGCTTCCTGAAGATTTGATGGCATTCTTTACCATTCTGATTTAAGAAATATTCAATTGACATTAATTACTTTTGATGTTAAAAATGGTTTAAAATAAATACTCTTTCAGAGCATCTTTTAAAAAGTCTAACTGAAAATATTCTACGTTTTATTGAAAAGAATATAAGTACCCACATATTGTATTTTTATGGAATTTAGCATGACGAAATAGTTTGCTTCTGAAGATAGGCTTGAAGTTTTTAAAGCAATGTTGATATTCTTTATTTGCCAGATATTCAGAATCTGTATTCAATGTCAAGTTCAATAACTAAATTTATCCAAGTGGTTGCCAACGTCTATCTTATAACTTTACTGTTTCATATGTAATTAATTATATAATCTGTTTCAACTCACTTTTGAAAGTAAATTAAAATATCCCCAGCCACATGAATTAGTAACACATGCAGTTAGATTACTACCAATTAACTTAATTCCCAGTACTCAAAGAACAGTCATCATGTACATATATTATTACAAGCTTCTATGTGGTTCATAATGTTTGATATATTGTGGAAGAGTTTGTAAGTAAACTGAGATTTACGTCTTGCCCTCAAGGAGCTTAAAATTGTAATATGACAAATGTAATTAGATGTCAGGTTACATAATCTCTAAATCCTGAAATATTTTGAGGAAAAGAGAGATGAGTCAGGTCTGGGTTTGTCTGGGAAACTTCCACAGAGCAAAAAAGAATTTAGGTTGGCCATGAAGAAAATAGAATTGAGATAGGTAGATAATGTTCTCAGTAGCCGAAACCACATAAGGAAAACAAAGTCTGTGTGTTATTTGTTGGACAGTGTGAACATGAAGACAGATATTTTTATGTGAGTATATTTCTGGTGAGCTGAGGAACTGGGCCTTCCTCCTGATGCTGCCTATGAGAGACTACATACTATGCTGTTCTGGTTCAATTAATGATTTTTTTTTTTTTTAAAAGATTGTTGTATGTCAGAAATCTTCATTAGGCCATCTTTATACAATGCAGAGCTCAAAATGCAAACTAAATTGGTTTTAGTGGAAACCATCTTTTTTGTGGGGGATGTTAATTTTAAGAGAGTTGGATTTGTTCAGATAATAAATATGTTTTTTTCCTATGGCTAAATTTTTAGCACTCATTGAAAACTGAGTTCCATATACTTTTTCTGTGAATGTCCATATCAGGTGTAAGAGGTCATGGGAAGCTCTAGAAATTTAATCTAGAAAAGGACATGCCACAAAGACGTAGAGGGAACCAATATCAGCTGGATCTGAAAAGGCTCCCAGTTGAGCTTGTGAGTAAATTCAGTTTTGCTTGTGACTGCATTTTATGCTTTTACTATAATGTTTGTCCTTCCCCTGTTGTCCCATTCTCCATGACAGACACTAAAAAGCATAGGATCATTTGGAAGGAAGAATAAGTCTTGTTTCATAACCAAACATTAATCTGCAAATTACAGTGTTTTTTTCCTGTGTTGGTTCCGTGAGGAATACCCTAATGGACTCATAATAGACTGTCATTATCACATCAGCAAAAAGTAAGGTGCCTTCAGTAGGATAAACTATTATATTACAATTAAGTAAGTCCAGTAGACTCATTGGTACTTCCACAAAATTGTACCCAAATGCTTGATTATGAAAATCATTGAAGGGGGGACCATAATTCAAATACCACTCTTGTCTCTAGCAAGAAGAAATGCTTCAAAAAAAGCAACACGGATTTCATATATAAACTTATTTTTATGGTTCAAAAATCGTTTTTTTTCTCAGGTGGAAAACAAACAATTTTGAATGCTTACTATGCATCAACTTTTGTAAACTTAAAATATACATGAAATTAGAAACAGTACTTTTTCTAAAGGAGAGATGCTTCCAATGATGGCAGATAAATGAACATTTACCATTTACTCGATGTACCTGGTTAGAGGTAGGTGCAGAGTCCTGTCAGATCCCCCAGAATCTACAGTGTTTAGAAAATGTAGGTTAGGGCAGTCTTATTAGAGAGAGCAATAACTGTGCTTAGCATTTGCAGAATCGTAAGCATTTAATCAAGGAAAAACATGTATGATGATAATATTTGCTGGTTTAGAGGCTGGACCCCTAAATCTTTCAGGCAGAGGAAGTCAATGTGTTGAAGTTGCATAAAAAAGACTTGGTAAAATAGACTAATAGAGGTATTCCATGTGGTAAGCGTTGATGCCGGCGACATCTGGGCAAAGAGGCCCTGGAGTAATCAGAAGGAGAGCTTGAGAAGACACCTAGGTTCCAGTCTAAGGAGAGAGACCCTATTCTGTAGGTAGTGGAGGCCACTGAAGAATTTTAAGCAGAAGAATGCCAAAATCAAGTTTTTACTGTGACAAGCAGACTCACAGTCCCTGCTGGAGCAGATCTTTCTTTACTCATCTTTCGGAAGTTGATGATTGATTCGTGGATTACAATAGATCTCCTTGAAAG
>NW_006431210.1:8432225-8435681 GCF_000325575.1 Pteropus alecto
AATCTCTTATATATTCTGAACTGATTTTTTTTTAAACATTACCATGATTTCATTTACTTTGCTGCATTTTTATGCTTTTAAACTGATGTTTCTTGTTGTGAAACTCATGTCTCTTGTGTTTTTTATCAGATATATGAAAATTGTGAGATTTATAGTAGAAGAGTATTTCCAAACTTGAAATAAAATACTCATCGGGCTTCCAAACTGAGTGCTGTCACATAATTGCCAAATTGCCTGGAACTCAAGATTAAAAGGAAAAAATCAAGCCATTTCTTTTGAAATCTGTGAAGAGGCACATTTAATCTGATTTCTCTAGTACCTGTGCTTTTGAAAATGTGATTTTTCAGGCTCGTATTTTACCCATTTGACAATTTACAATTTACCTCTCAATAAGAAAGAGAGAGGCTAGGTTCCACTACCCATGTTTGCTGTGTGTACTTCACGTAAAAAAGCTCAAGTTACTTATATAATGAAACGACTCAGATTTCTGTGATGCCGTATGATTTTACAGAAAGGGTAAAAATAAACACTCAAAAGCATCATTCTTATTTATCCATATTGCCAGCTATATCAGTTATGTTTTTTAAATACCAAAGTGAATATGTTTTTGGTCAGAGTTAGTAATTTCCTTACCAGACAGTTGCAGGGTAGTGTTTTGTTTTGTTTTCCTACTAAAATCTTTATTCATTGCCCAGCATCTTCTGGATCCATTGCTTTTTATTTCATTTTTTCTTCAGTTGGTTTGATGACATCCTCTGCTTCAATGCGCAGTAAGCTCTTCATACCTACAGGTTCTACATCCACAGGTTCAATCAATTGCTGATCAAAAGTATTCAGAAAAAATGTCACATTGTCGCTGACATGTGCTATGTAATTAGGTGTATAATGGTTAAGTCTGTACTGAACATGTATGTACCTTTTGGCCTTGTCATTATTCCCTAAACAATACAGTATAACAACTATTTACATAGCATTTATATTACATTAAATATTATAAGTACTCTAGAGATGATTTAAAGTATGCAAGAGGATTTGTGCAGGTTATATGCAAATACTATGCCATTTTTAAAAAGGGACTTGAGCATCCACAGATTCGGGGATCTTAGGATGCTGGAACCAATCTCCCACTGACACGGAGGGATGACTGTACACTTAGGTAGGAATCATCCCTACCACCACCACCCAAGGAAATGAGGATAGTCTTGCACCGTGGATTACAAGCTGTTTGCAGATAAGAACATCTACTGTTTGGTTTCTAATCTCTCTATTATAGACAGAAATCATTGTTTAAAATCATATTTCTCAAATAGCTTCTAAATTTGTAGAACACTTAGTATGCATCACCTGCTGTAATCTGTTTATACATATTCACCTGTGTAATCCTCACAGTGGCCCAATGGGGGCGCTATTACAATTATCTGTAATGGAGGGGAGAAAACCGAAATGCAAAAAGTTAAGTAACTCGCTCAAGTCCACTCACAGTGCAGATACTCAGAAAACTGGCTTCATAGTGTGTGCTCTTATCCACTATTCTAATACAGGTATCCCCTGATTTTCCAAAATTTGCGTTAAGCTACTGCACTTTTACGAAAGACCTGCATTAGTACCTGTTTTCGGTAACCGAAATCCAAAGAGGATTTTTGCTTTTCTAAAAAAACAGCCAAAAGCAAAAACTGCATTCAACATTTGTTTTGCAGTGAGCTGATCTAGAGGCAGCGTGAACCAGAGAAGCGAGAGTGGCCCCGCCAATCTTCTTCCGTGGGAACCACACTCAGCATCTCTGCATCAGGCACCACAACTCTGAACCGGGTGAGCATCTGCGCTTTATCTCGATTTATTTTGTGCATGTTAGCGATATGTATCCTAAGATATCAGAAAAGCTTAAGAGAACTTGTAAGAGTGTTACCCTTAGCGTAAAACTGGACTGAATTAAGTTTTTTGATGATGGTGAATGAAATAAAAACATTGTACTTGCATAGAATTTTAGGTCTGGGAATGCTCAAAAAATTTTCCTTATGAATTAATGGTAATCGCTTTTTCACTTCCCGTCATTTCAGCTTACAAAAAGTTTCATAGGAACGCTTTCGTTCCTATGGTTGGGGTGAGAGATCTGTACTGAAAGATAAACCTATTGTTACCTTCTTACTTTTAGATATGGCACCCATCTACATAAAGAGCATATACATTCATATTTGCACTATTCTGTGAGGTGATAACTCTGGCAATGGAATCTTCATTTTACTGATAAAGAATCTGAGATTGTTCTGATCATATAGGTCAGAAAACCCACATTTGGAGTCAGAATGGAGGCAATGCTGTCTCATATCTACCAATCAAATATCGTTCCTTGACCTGTGAGGCTGGACTAAGTTAGAAGCAAAAACTATAACATATCACTCTACATGCTTTCCAACAAAATCTCTGGTAAATTCATGTGTACAGAACGTATGCATTGACGAGGATTTAAAAGTTAAATATTATAAATGAATGTGGTTTCCATTTCTCTATACATTTATATGCAGGTTCTTTCCTCAAGTCTCCCCATTGAATATTTGCTCCACATACAAGGAGAATTGCCCCTTTGATGTTCCCAGATCCAGGAAATTAGGCCATTTATTTTTCTCTTCCATTATCTGAAACAACTTATTCTTTCAATCCTTATTCCTTGAAGACATCTTTGTGTCTGGTACTTTTCTAGCTGCTGGTGGGGTACAACAACAAAAATAGACACACATCTCTTCCCTCACTGGAGCTTATATTCTAAAAGGGGAGGAAGTGACTGGTAATAAATAAGATAGATAAAGACCATGTAGTGATAAATGCTGAGTAAAACAATTAAAATACAGAAGAGAATGAAGAAAGAGGATAGTGGAGATTCATTCTATGAATTGAAAACATACTGTAAAGAAACAAGAAGAAAGGATAGTCTTTTACACAGAGCTGTTGTAAAATCTAGGTGAGAGATGATGATAGCTTGGGCCACGTGGTGGCAGTGGAAGTGGTAACAAGAGGTTAGTTCTAGATATACTCTGTGCAGAGTATGCAGTATTTGTTGATGGGCAGTATATATTACATTATAGAACCAGAGGAGTAAGGATTATGTCACATTTTGGCATTAGCAGGTGAAAAAAAAGGGAAAAGAATATTTATAAAGGAATATCAGAAATTAACTTTTGGAAAACAAGTAAATGAACTCTTTGATGAATAAATGAACCAGCTAGATTTATATTCAAACACATAAATAGCCTAGAATGGCAAGTAATTTTCTAGACAGTAACAGAAAAGTTGTATGTCGATGAAGACAGGCATTATCTGGTTTTATATTCATGATAGTAGAGACTTTAAGTTTAGACAATTATTGCAGGGTTCGTTCCTTCCTTCCTTCCTTCCTTCCTTCCTTCCTTCCTTCCTTCCTTCCTTCCTTCCTTCCTTCCTTCCTTCCTTCTTTCCTTCCTT
>NW_006431210.1:8435712-8443835 GCF_000325575.1 Pteropus alecto
TTTGTCCTTTTGGCCAATATATGTTCTTCTGCCCACCAACATTCAGAATTTTTTCATTTTTTAAAAAAAATTCAGCATGTGCTAACAAATAGAAAGATTGTGGCCTAATTTTTGAATAAGACAAACCCGGTATATGTAATTTTAAACGGATTGGCACTAAAGTAACCAGTGAAGCTGCTTCGAATGTATTTTTCTCTATCAGAGAGATAGCTCAGTGCTTACATAACCCCCCTTATCTAATTCTTGGAAACTTCACAAGACATGAGTGGAATTAAATCAATTAGGAAATAATTAATTTAGAAATAAAAATAACTAATTTTTACTATTAGACACACAAAACATATGTATGAGATTACTACTAATATCTTTCTTTCTCTCAATATGTATATTTGCATATATAACTATTTATTTGCAATGAAATTTCCTATGTACTTTCTGAGGTCATCTTGACAATGACATTCTTGAATAGACAGTGCAGTATTTATCTCCCTTTCATAAAGTTGGGAAACTGAAGTTCAAATAAAAGGACTTTTCCAAGGTCACCCATTAAATGAATTGCTAAGACTTGAACCTCAATGTTTTAAGTGCTAATTTGCTTTCACCACAATGACATCTCTTCATTATACGAATTGTGTAACCTCTAATTCTTTTGGTTACAGTTACATGACTTTATGCCTTTCTTTTCCTAGCTCAAATATTTAAAACCTATCTGGAGAGCTCATTGTGTTGATTTTATCTGCTCTAGCAACCATGCTCAACCAGTAGATTTTCATACAGGATTTAAAGGTTATGGGATTTGAAGCACTTAATTTCTTTATTGTCCCAAAGATACATTTTTCTTCACCTGCTATTAAAATCTCATATAATATCCCTTCAAATTCAGATTAAAATCTACAGGATTTAGTTTATTTTGATAATCTAATTTTAAATGATCAATATCACATGAGTTACATAAATGGTAATAAAGAAATTATAATTCTATATTCATTACATCTTAGACTCATTAGATATTATCTAACTCTTAAGTTTATAGACAAAACAGTCTTTTTCTGATTGGTTCATCAGTTAGGTTTCCTTTAGCTTCATGATTCAGTGTCCTTTGGTCTCTTATTAATTTCCTTTTTCTTTGATTATTTCTGTGAAAAGGCCAAAGTGCTATGGAAATATGCCATTGAGATTGTAATCCACTTAGCTTATTTCTGTGCTCAGAAAACCCTGTGGGAACAGACACTCAGCACACTGATTATAGAGATGTTATCTATATGCAGAAATTCACCAAGGTTTTTAAAATATTTGGTGCATTTATTAATACACAAGCATTTTATCTTATTAATAAACTTGTGTCTTTTGTTATCAGGGCTGTTCAAGATTTTTCTTGAAAAATTAGTAGAAATGCTTGGCATGGGAAAATCGTTCTATTATGAAAATTAAAGACATACTGCATTAGGGAAGGGGGGGTTCATAGCAATATATGCTAAAATATGTTGGGGTTTTAATGATCAGCATTATTGAGAGGGAATAACAAAGGCACTGTGCACCATTCAGGGAAAGTTCTACCCTTGGGTAATGAATGTAGAATTCTCTTCTTTTTCTTTCTTTCCTGAAATTTGTCACCGAGATATTTTTAGTTCAAAAAGAGTGAGTGACTGTGCTCTCTGAGGGAGAGGCTCACACTCTATACTGTGGAAAATGCTATTTATTATTGATATTGCTATGCATATTCTATGGAATATAAAACACTCTAAATTTTATACTGCTGCTTTTGGCACAATGGAGAAAAGAACTTTTTGAAAGGAAAACATTGCCTCATCTATAATAAATTAATAACAACTCAATACGAGGTTTTTAAAAGTAACTAAATGCATTCTAGCTAATTTTGAAGGGATTTTAGGCTATCTACAAATACGCGGCTCCAAAAATTTCAATTTGGAAATTAGCATTTCGATGCGTTCTTTCCCTTAGGTTATGCTTGTCCTACCTAAAGTGTTTATACTTTTTCTAAAATTCTGTGTATGAACAGACAGGAAATAATTAACTCTTATTTGTAAAGTGTTTTATAATTTACAATTTTGTGTTTTGTTGTTTATGTTCATTTTCTCATTAACTGTGGAGAAATATCATAGGATGGGTTATTATTAGTCTGTGTTCCAGGTTAAAAAACTGAATCTTGGAAAAGTTGTGGGTCAGGTCGTGCCATGGACTGGCTTGCCTAGAACTGAAAACGTCATTTATGTCCCAGCTCCTTCGAGATTTTTTTTTTAGGCTCTAAATTTTATCTGCCTATCACCTCCCTGCACAATCTCTTCACATACATACTTCAGTCTGCCCATCTGTTTCTTAAACTTGCCTTCTGAAACTTTGTTGTTGGACTATTTCTGTGTCTCTTATTTGCATTTAGCTTCTGGAACTCCATCCCTGCTCTTGGTCCTCAAAGCGAGTAAGAAAGAAAATCAGACATAAATTATATATAGAAAAAATAGTTCTCTGTCTCCATGTTGTCTGTCTGTCCTCAGTTAAATCAGGAGAAGATGGAACTGTGGTATTCCTATGCTTGTATCTGTAGAGAAAGATGGGGTCCCAAAGCCTTGGGTTTCTGTCATTTTTCGGCATCTGCTGTGTTAACATTTGCAAGTCATATTAACCACTCTGGTTCTCATTCTCCTGATAGAAAATGTCGATAATAACCTCTCATTTTCTGACAAACCTATTATGAGGAGCAAATGGTTTGTGAAAGTATTTTTTTGCTTTGTAAAGCTCTGTGTAAGGATATTATAATTGTCTTTCCCATAGCCTCCTCAGAGCAATCAGTGGCAACTGCTTACTGCTAATGATAAAAACATTTGAAGCTACAACGAATATTGGGCTGTCCTCTGTCATAGATATGAACTTTCAACAAGAAATGCACATATTATGAGAAATTAAATGTCTTTGCTTTCTTTAAAATAATTTTAGTTCTGGACTGCATCTCATCCCTCCTGATGGGCAGGGTATACAAAAGTACAGTTTTAAGACATGTCCACAGGTGGAGTGGTCTCTCTCTCATGATTGATTTATCTCTGTGTTTATACCACTAAGTGCCTGCTATCTCACCATTCGTGGCTGTGTTATGTTATTTCCTTGTCCGATTTGAGGCTCAAGATTCTTTAAGATGCTTAAGTATCTAAGCACCTTGGCTCTCCCTGTCCTAGATCACTCAGGCAGTCAGTCATCCCGAAGAGGTCTTAGTATTTCCCTGGGTGATGCTCTAGTCCTAGGCCATCTTCTAGCCCACTGATCTCCAGAACTTCCAGTCCTTTCCCAGAGTTAACGTTCTCTTCCCCTCCAGACTTCTCAAATGTACCAGCTTAAATTCTCTCCCTATCTGGAACTCCTATGATCAACTCTTTAAAGTATTCTATCACTTTGAATCATTTAGAAAAAATACTGAGGAAAGGAAATAAAGAGAATCTAACTACCTTCTTATAATTTAACAATATAGGGAAGATGAAAACAAATAAATATGTCAGTAACTATGTGTGTAATTAACAATGTGGGTCTGAGTCATTAAAACACAAAGTAGCGTTGCCTGACTGCCATCCTGGTGCAGAAAAGACTAACTAATGTGTTGACTTGATGGTGAGTTCCTGGTTATTATACCAGATTTTCCATAAATTTTATGGTATAAAAAAAGAGATTAATATCACATACAAGAGTTCAGCAAGGTGAATGAGAAAGTTCAGTGAGAGAGAGAGAGAGAGAGAGAGAAAGAATGAGAGAGAGAGACTGACTGACTCTAGGAAGGGAGAAGTGGATAGAGAGAAGGAGAGTGTAGACTGAAGTGGATCAGTAAACATAGAGCAGATTGGTTTGAAAAAACAAGTTCTGGTTGGTCTTCAAAAAAGAGATGATTGAGAAATGGTATTCTGAGAGAAAAGTTTGTTTTATAATCGTAAGCTTTCACTGAAATGATAAAAGACAAAGTGTAAGGAAATAAGTATTGTGCATCTAAGACACAGCAAATCTTAAATGTTTTGAAATATCATGTTTTAACTTATTTTTTTTTCTGATTATAAAAGCAATAAAGAGCCATTGTAGAGAATATGGGAACTTAAACAAGAAAATCAACCTTACTATAATCTATTACACATATACATGCATATATAATAAAAATGGCTTCATCAATTAACTTTATATATATACAATTTCTTCATGTCTTGAAAATTATTTGAATAGGTCATTTTAATGATTATTAACATTCCCTTCTATAAACATATCATAAGCTGTGTAATTACTCTCCTTTTATTTATTGGACGTTTAAGTTTCTTCCATTTCTTTAATTTTATAAATTACACTGAATTAAAAATCTATGTATATAAATTTGTTCTCATTTTAATCATTTCATTGTAGAGATTCCAGGAAATTAAAATTACTTAATCAAAGGAATAAATGTATTTATTGCTCAACACATAGTGATAATTTTTTATCATTGATTAATTTTTAAGAACTAACTTTTAATCTCTATTTCTTCCTGATAGTAAAAAACTTGTTTCATTATTTCATAATAAGAATCCACTTTATTTTCTAAATGTAATCTTTATGAAGAACATGGAGGCCTCCGGAATAAGCCATGTCTTACGTTTACTCATATTATTCTTGTTTCCTGGTGTTATGAGTAAAATTGGATAAGCAGATATCAGCATTACTTTCTCCTAGCTTGAAATAAAACTCAGTGTTCCCTCACTTGCTGTTAATGTACCATGAGTAGAGAGAGCTCCCAGACCTGAGTCATATCCCTCTTGGAAATATGGGTTCCAGGGACATACAATCTAGCTTTCTGACACACACCAAAGTTCACTGTAGGTTAAACACAACACAGGTTGATGTGTATTGAAATCTGATATTTTACAATGAGATACTTAAAGCTTTGATAATTAACATACAGTCTCTTTATCCTGTATGCCTCAAACCCAACATCATGATTTTCCCCAAATGGTATGGGTACTGAAAGTCAGGCTGGTAATTCAAATGTAAGGAATTTTATTAATAATACCTTATGTCTGATCTCATCTTGCTAGGGGCCTTTAGAAAGCCACTGGAGACTCTTCAGTGCTTCTATTATCTAGTAAGTGAAATAGCTGCTCTGAGCAGGTGGGACTCAACCTAAATAAAACTCAAAGGACTAAAAGTAAAGGGAAAGATAAATATTCAATCCAGATTTTACTTTAAGAATCTGAATCCAAAGCATTTTATTCATGGTATTTGTTTCCTGAATATTATATGCTGCCTTATGTAAGAGAAGATATTGTGCCTATATGTGGAAGATTGTGGAAGATTCTCAAAAAAAAAAAAGCATTGAACTTGTCAAAATAATTTTATTTTAGATGTGTTTTGACTATCCCCTAGCATTGTGGCCATGAGTAAGTCATTTAACCTTAAATATTTCTTCTGATGAAAATGGTTAGAGTTACATCTTGTGAGGATTCAATTTAATAACAAACATGAAAGCATTTTTAAATCTACAAAGTACCAGAATATAAAAGGGGACAAACATGCAAAATATAAACTTTGGAGTGAGTCAAGAATTCACCTCCTGGCCAGAAAACCCGTGTAATCTTTGGACAGACCATAAGCAATTACAAAGGCTCTTTACCCGGCAGGTTTCAAGGAAGAAAGCTGCCCTCCCAATCCCAGATGAGGCATAGCCAGTGCACTGCAGTCTCAGGGACTTGCAGTCAAGGGCTCAGGGCCCCCTGGCAGCCATGCTCTTGTCATATCTGTTTTCCTCTATCCTTAACCCAGGCATCTCCAATTGGGGGTTTCCTATTGGAGTGGGGATGAGAGGAGAGACTTAAAGGCACTCTGACTCAGTATTCAGTTCTTTTCTACCCAAGTCCTCCTCCGTCTCCCTTTCCCTGGCCCAGGGTAAGACTATTGATTCCTCCTTAGCCTGTGCCTCTGTGGCTGAGCTCATCTGATAGGTCAGATCAGAAATCCAGCAGAGAGGGGTTTCAGCCCTCTTGGAGGGTATGGCCTATTTTAGAATGATGGTTTAAATACAGTGATACTGGACTCTCTGTAAATAGAATTGTATTAGTTTTTTTTTTCTTTTCTATATAGTCATTGCTTCATAACTCAATTGCCTATTCTAAATAATTTCACTAATGGTGAAAATCTTTATGTTGGACTTGTTTCATTCTACAGATGTTTGAGATGTTTATATTTTCTGACATTCTTTACCTGTTTCTTTTTGGTTTTTTTTCCTCTATGATTTTATTTTAGTCTTGTCTTTATAGCTTTGTTACTTTGTAGAATTTTTAATTAAAATCTCTTGCTTTCTGGGTTTCTTTTTTTTATTAAAAAGTATTTTAATATAAAATATTTACATAATTTTCATCCATGTATTAACTCATTTTGTTTGTGTTTTTTCTCTGGTGTATATCACATACTTTTTTTTTTTACTTTTCTTTTTTCCTTCTTTTTATTAAGATGAAATTCATATATCTTAATAAAAAGATATATTTTTTAATGTTCTTTTTAAAGTATACAGTTCAGTGGCATTTAATATTGCCGTTGTCATTCTATTTAGTTCTGTAACATTTTTATTACTCCAAAAGAAAACCATGTACTAATTAAGCAGTCATTCCTTACACATTATATGACCTTTTGTGTTTGTTTGTTTGTTTGTTTTTACTTAACAATGTTTTTGAGGTTCATCCACATTGTAGCTTGTATCAGTACTTCTTTCCTGTTTATGGCTCATTGATACTCTATTGTATGAACACACCACAGTTGGTTTATCTGTTTATCAACTGACAGATATTTGGGTTGTTTCCACCTCGTGGCTATCATGAATAGTGCTGCTATGACTGTATGTATACACATATTAGTTTGAGTATCTCTTTCCAATTCTTTAGGGTATATATACCTAGGTGTGGGATTACTGGCATTTCTATGGAAATTCTACGCTTAACAAACGGGTTTCTAGAACCATTTTATATTCCCATCAGCAATATACAAATTTCTAGTTTCTCTACGTCTTCATGAATATTTGTTATTTTCTGGTACTATCATCATTCTAATGGGTGTGAAGAGGTATCTCGTTATAGTTTTGATTTGTATTTCTCTAATGACTAATGACGTTGAGTATCTTTTTATGTGCTTATTGACCATTTGCATATTTTCTTTGGAGAAATGGTTATCCAAGTCCTTTGTCCAATTTTTAATTGTTTTTTTTTTTATTGTTGAGTTGTAAGTGTTCTTTAAATATTCTAGATACTGGACCCTTATCGGATATATGATTGGCAAATATATGATTTGCAAATATTTTTTACATTCTGTAGGTTGTCTTCATTTTCTTGGTAATATTCTTTGATGCACACAGTTTTTATTTTGATATGGTCCAGTTTATCTATTTTTTCTTTGTTATTCTATTATACACTTTTTTTGTGCCATAATTTAATGATTTTCTGGAATCACATTGCCATATTTTAAAACAACAGCCCAAGAAGTGTTGTGTGTTTTCATTGTTAAAAGAAGTTTTCCTTTCTATCTCTTCTTTTTAAACATAGCAGTCACATTTGTTTTAGTTGTTTTCCTACTTATCTTTCCCACCTATGCTCTGCCTTTTCATCTTTTTGTTTCAATCATTATCTTTTTGTTAAGTTTATTTAACCAAGGTTCTTGTAATTATTTTTCATTTTTAACTCTGAAAGAATGACCTTATAGTATTTTAAAGGTCTATGTTATAGAATATTTCATGATGGGAAACTAGAATCAACACAAGTTTAAAGACGGCCCTGAACTGACTTCCTCTTGCCTATGACTTTTGTTTTTCTCCTTTCCTTCATGACTTGAGATGACTTTCCTGAGTACTGAATGAGGAAAATGAGGAAGAAAGGTAGGAGGAAGGCAGCTAAATAGCCTCATCTCTAACAGCGTGCTATCCAGAGGACTTTAACCAGCATATCCAAAAGCACTGAATTTATGACAGTGTCCTTTGAATCAAAATTTAATTTTTAAAGTACATTAGGGCAGCTAATTAGTTTAGGTCAGAGGCAGTGCAGTTCTATAATAGAACAGAACGGGCTTTTAAGCTGGAGCTGCCTTTGAAACCTGGCTCTGCTTCTTCAAAACCATGTACCCTG
>NW_006431210.1:8443858-8468132 GCF_000325575.1 Pteropus alecto
TCTCTCAGCCCTGTTTTTTTTCCCCTCCCTCAACCATGGCATTTTATAAGGATATAAAATAATAACTGAAAGTCTGCACGTGGTACATGTTCACCAAATGTTAATTCCATTTTATTATTTTATGATTCTTACTGCAACGGGAAAAATCAGTGTATAATGTGATAATCATAACCTTGTTGAGTTCAGAAATATTTATATTAGATTTCTCTAAGATTCAGCCATATAACTTCTAAATGCAAAATGTTTAACTCACTGAAAGTTACAGGGAAGCATAGGCTAACTTATAAAACTAGCACTTTTATATGGCATAACCTAATAAATTTCTTCATCATCTCAAAGCTGTTTTCTCCTTACACCCATATTCTGATGAAAAACCTAGAAGATTTTCTCTATTCTAAAACAGAATTAGGAACTAAAACACTCAGAACATTAAGATATAAGAGACTAAGAAAACAAGCATACAGAAGCAAGAACAGAGTGGGGAATTAAAGGTGGTTGGTGTCATAAAATATTAAAACATGGTTTAATCAGAAGTGAGATATGTAAGCAAGTTTAATTATAAATACATATTATTATTTGATTTTAAAGTATAAAATGAAAAATTAAAGCAATCTTACAGGATACGTAATCAGTGAGGAATAATATGTTGGAAAATGCATATGATGTTGTAATTGGTATGTGCAATTAAAATTAATTAATTTCAGTTAGGATACATGCATACAAATATGAAATCAAATTTTAAAATATTAAACTCATAATTATAGTGACACTAGTATGTTGTTATGAAGAAGTGAGAGACTTCTCTACAATGTATAGTCACCCTCAGCTATAATGTGCTATTTCTGATCAAATCAGGAAGATATTCTGTCTATAGGATGTCTGGGCAGTTGTGACTACATGAACTGCACCCACTCCTAAATTTTAAAATTAAAATTCACAGTAATATTTTGCCTGTCAAATTTTCTATCTTATCATATCTTAAATGAAAAAAAAAAGGGACTTACTTTTAATTAACACATCATTGCAGTTACTCTAATATTAATGCTCTCTTACTCCTTTATAAGATTCATTAAGAACCATTTTGTGGTGAAAGGACCCAGAGGGCAAATATAAAGTTGGGCGGCTATTTTTGTGATTTCACTATTGATTTTACAAAATACTGAAGACAGAAGTACAATGCTTTAGGATTCCATAGTTAGAATGTAGGTCATTCTAATAAATAAGAAGAGGGAGAAAGGGAAGGAAAGATAGTATCCTCTATGTCTGTCTGTCTGTCTGTCTATCTATCTATCTATCTATCTAGAGAGATGAAGCATTATCTGACTCAAGATTAATATTGGTAATTTCCAGTTGTCAAGTAGTCAAATATGAGAGTGGGAACAAAACCATAATAATTGCAATGAAATTTAGACCTATTACTTAATAGCTGGCTGCTGCCATGTGTTATTAACCTTTCCCCAGCCTATACCAGTTCATAAAGGCAATCTGAAATTACTAGTTCATTCATCTGTACCCTCCTTCTGTGCTACTGTCTACCTCTACTATCCACTACATCCTTGCTTCTAACTTATTCTACTTATGGCTGGACATCATCTGCTTGCCTCTATTCAGGTTAATTTTTGCTTTTGGTCCAGTGATAAAATTTGGTACATGAAGCTGTTGCCCTACAATTGCCCTAGTGTACTATGGAGGCTTGGGCAGAAGCTTCTGTCGAAAGATGAATTCATGAGATATTCCATCAGCTTCAGTAACATCTCTCTTCACTGCAGCATATTGGAAAAATGGAAGAGGAGAAAACAAGCAAGAGAAAAGAACTCTAAAAGAGACAGTAGGATTGGTGGGGTCTTCTTGAACACTTTTCTGGTCTTCAGCAACAGGTTAATGGATACTAAGAGTCATCAGCTGAACTCTCCAGCTGCTTGGTAATCAGCTTCCATGGTGACATTCAGGATCTGGCCCTGTATCCTTGACTTTCTTTTAACCTATGAGCTGCTCCCAACTCCAGATAGAGAAAAAGAGGGAAAAAATTGACTTTCTGCCATGCCCTATCCAATAACATAGTGTTTCCTTGCACCACCACAATTCCTCTGCTCAAATGGTAAACAGTTTGTGATTTTTAAAAAAGCATTTATTTAACAGAATGTAGTAGTTATGTGGATTTTATCTTGATGAATATTTTTAGTGGTTACCCCCTGGCTCAGATTCCTTCCATGAGAGTTACCCTATGTCTTGGACATGGCTCTTTTTCATGGCTCTTTTTCATTTCTTTCTTTGCTTCAAGTAAAGGATTTCTGTTCAGAATCCCTGTATTTCTGTAACTAACTTCCCATTTATCTAGTGAGAGAAAGGATTTGAACCACATGGTTTCAAGAAAAGCAATAATAACAATATCAACAAAAACAAACAATGAAAGAGTTTCCTGGGCACATTACTCAATGTCAAGGCATAGAGATAGAACCAGTATTTCTATGGGATACATGGCCATCTGAAATAAACATTGTCTGAAATAAACACAAAGAGACTGTCTTCTTGGAACATTTTTTTTTTTTGTAACATTGCAATAGGATTTTCCAGAGAAACAAAAACAAAAGAATGTTTATATATATGTGTGTGTGTTTGTGTGTGTATATATAGATAGGTGGTATAGATGCGGATATAGATATGGATAGATAGATATAGAATTACATGTAGATATAGATTCTGTCAAAACCTCAGCAAGATTTTATTTGAGACCTAGACAAGTTTATTCTGTAACTTAAATGGAAAGGTAAAGGAACTACAATAGCAAAAGTTCTAAAAATGAACAATAAAATGAGGGGAACAATTCTACCTGATTTTAAGACAATTTAGGGCTACAATATGCAAGAGTGTGTGGTTGGAGGTATAGACACCTTGATTGATGGAAAAGAATAGAGAACTCCAAAATAATTTCACACAAGTATGGATAACTGTTTAATTTTTTAACAGCTTCATTGAGATATAGTGCACAGCTCAACAATTTACCCATTTGAAGTGAACAGTACAATGTTTTTAGTATATTCATAGATGTATACAACTGTCACCACCTTCTACTTTAGAATATTTTAATCACCTCAAAAAGAAACCTTATACCCTTTTGCTATTACCCCCATACATTCCACACACACCCAGTCTCATTCCTAAGCAACCACTAATCTACTTTCCATTTCTATAGATTTGCCGGTCCTGGACACTTTACATAAATGGAAAGTGGTACTATGTGACTGCTTTCTGTCATTTAGTGTCATGTTTTCAGGATTCATCTGTGTTGTAGCATGTATCAGTATTTTTTATCTTCAAGTAATATTCCACTGTATGGATATATCACATTTGTTTATCTGTTTGTCAGTTGATGGACATTTGGGCTGTATAGCTAACTGATTTTTGATAAAGTTCCCTAAACAATTCAATACCAGAAAGGTAGTCTCTTCAACTAAGGTGCTGAAACTATTGGATATCTATAGCCAAAAATAATAAACCTTGTTCCAGACTTTATAATCGATACAAATATTTACTCAAATTACAGATTTGTGTATAAAAAGTAAAACTATAAAAGCAATTTAGAAGAAAACATAAGAGAAAAAACCTTCAGGATATAGGGCTTGGTGAAGTATTCTTAGACATGACACCAAATGCATAATTCCTAAAAGAAAAACTTGGTAAATTGGAATTCATCAAAATTAAATCTTTTTTACTGCTAAAGACCTTTTAAGATGATACAAAAAAGGTACAGATTGAGAGAAAATATTTAGAAACCACATATCTGATAAATAATTAATATCTAAAATATATAAAGAATTCTCAAATGTTATTAAAAATTACCAGCCCAGTTAGAAAATTGACGAGACATGGACATTTCACTGAATAAGATATATAGTTGACAAAAAAGAACATGAAAAGATATTTAACTTTACTAGCTAATTTCTGATTTAGACAATTGCCTTCTACAGTCTTTATATAGAAAATAAAAATTAGATATAAGCTTAATTTATAGCATATATGCACAAAATTACCAAAAATATTTCTAAAACAATTGACATTATTTCTCAAAATGAATTTTTATATAGAGAAAACATTCAAAAGTGAAATTTCATGGTGACCACGATTCAGCATAAACTAGTTCAGATGGTCTCTAGACCTAATCTTCTATAGTGTATGTCCTTCACCTTGTTGTCCTGATTCATCTTATCAAGTGCAGTAGGAAATGTTAATGAACAAACCTAAAATTCCTTAGAGAAATATGATATTTAGAGAAGAAACTTGACTTCTACCTAGAAGTTTTGTAAAGTCTCTAGTGTCGTATTTTAAAACAACAACAACAAACAAACAAACAAAAAACATTTCTGTCTTTACAGAAATATTCTAATGGCCAATATCAGCTCTTTTTTTTCTGAGGTCAAGTTCAAGAACCATCCATATCACTGTCATTAGGGTTCATTTGTAGTTCCTATAACTGAGATTCCCTACATTCACCAATTATCCTGGATATCCAGAAAGTGGCATTTTTTTTTTTTTTTACTTCTATAAAGATGGGACTCATCATAAATGAGGTTCTACCCGACTGTCCTAAAAGGACTCTAAAGATATTGTTCCAACATATAAAGAAGAGTCATTGAAACAAAATTTATCTTTAAATCTTTCATATTTGACATGATCATGGTTACAAATAAGATTAATTTAGATATAAAAGTAAACAACATCCTATATAACTTATATACAATATTAAAGCATAACCTTTGGGGTCGTCTTTTCTACCAGACAGAAAAAAATGATTATGGTTATCAATTTTTACTTTATTTTTGCTTTTGCAAATTAACATCTAAATTTACAGGTTTGTAAATCTCATGGGTTCAAATCAGTTGTGCCTAGTTCTTCAAGAGAGAATTATGAGCCTTCTTGGGCATATTAGAAGCTCTGACATAGTAGGAAATAGTCACAGAATTATATTTTTGCCCCATTCCCAATTTATCCTGAACACAGTCCCTAAACAGTATAAATTTATGTGTTTTTGACATTTCTATGAATGGCATCTCCTGCGTATATTCTTGTGTCTTGTTCTTCTGCTCAATTTTGTGTTTGTGTCATCCATGTAGTTGCTTAAGCTCCTGCGTTTTTTATTTAATTTGATTGCTGTATTGTATTCCATTGTGCAGATACAACATATTTCCTACTTTACTAGTGAACAAGTTTAGAGTCCCTTCGCTATGTAAATTTTAATATGCATATGTATGAGTTATCTATTGCTGCATAATAAATTACCACCTTTGCCATATTCTGTTGGTTAGAAACAAATAACTAGGCCAGCCTATACTCAGGGGAGGGGATGACACAAGAACATGCATAACAAGAGGTGGGCCTTTTGGAGGCTGCCCAGCATAATATATTATACCTAATTAAAAAAACATAAATGGAATCTCACATTACAAATGTCTCTGCAAGATTTAATGCCTGAATAATAGGAATTCTGCAATAGGAACTTTGCTTAACATCGAAAGCAAATAGTCTCTAATCCTCTTAACTATCCTGCAAGTATTATTATCTTCTTTTTACAATTTAAGGGAGTCTGGCTCAGCAGGGTTAAGTAATTTGCCTTTGGAAATTCTGGTACTCAGAGAGAACAGACTGCATTCTTCAGAACCAGTGCTGTCAGCATGCAATTTAAATAAAATAACAAGAAGCATTAGTGATTATAGAAAATAAACATTTCTATTGCTCATCCTAATTATGATGGTCGCCCCGCAACTACACCAAACTCAAGATACAATCAAATGACTTTCTTCTAGAGTTTGTACTAGATGTATTCACGAGAATAAAAAGTGACAGTTTCGTTCTTCTTTATATTGCCATATATGAGTAATTCTATGAGCTTCTGATTCTTTGAAATATTCACTTGGAACCTATCAATCAGTCACATGTAGATATTTCTGTCCAAGGCTAGTGTAACTATATGGTTTACTGCAAAGAGTAACGCTGCTAGTTCTGTGTAGCATTGGGCCAATCTAGGTGCAGACAATATTGGCGAAAAATCCTATCAAACATTTAGACAGACAAGTACATTTATCTCATTGTGTTTTTAAAGTTGGAATAGATAGAAAGTCTTTTTATTCTATTTTAAATGGTAGTTCTCTTTAAAAGATGTTCTTTTAATAGGTGTTCTTTAAAAGATGCCTGGAAGAACCTAGAATTGACAGTTATGTCTGGCATCACTCACCTTATTTCATTGCTGATTGAAGGCCACAAATGATTGTATATAGATTTAATGATGCATAAATATACATTTTAGAACATTTTTCCATCTCTTAACATCTCTTCCTTGAACAATTTTAATAACCTCTTAGCTGTACTCTTTGTTTTCACTCTTATTCCTCCAATTTATTTACCTGCTCTTCAATGAATATTTATTAACCTTCCAGGTACTTGCTTCCAGAAATTTATAAAAATATCTAACTGATCATGTCACTGTTCTCCATGGTTCTTGAGAGTGATAGTCCAAAGTCTAGAATAGAGAGCTTCAGGCCTCCGTGCTTTGCCCCATTCGCTATTATAAACACTTAATTGGGGTATCCCAAATAACTTTTCTACTTCAGCTACTTTGTCTTGTTTTATTCCTACCTGATTTTCATTGTCATATGCTTTTCTTACCTTGCCACATGGGAATAATTTTATTGTATTTTAAAGCTCAGACAAATCCTCACTTCCTAATTTCTTTTTCATTCTCATAGTGTTTTGTATATAACTCTATTAACACTTTTTCCACTATTCAGTTTTTGTCTATTTTTATCACTCAAAAAATCATAAATATATTTCTGCAACAAAAGATTAAAACAGCATATATAAGCCAGGGTAATGACCCAGGTGGTTTACTGGGATACCTATTAATGACATTACAGTTCCGTGGGTCCCCGTCTAAATCACCTGGGTTCCAACACAACCTTTCTTGCACCTATTACGTAGCAACAGTGTAATTTCCCTTTGGCAAATGGAAGTTTTACCTTAGCCTTCTCCTATGCTTATCAGTGCAACACCACAGGAAGCCAAATTGGCAAATGAATATTCTTAGATTCCAGTTTTGGGGGACCAAGAATATGTTCTCTGATGAAAATGTTTCTCTTTTAGGAACTGTAAACTCTGAATTAGCCAAGTTCATGGTTTTAGTAACAAGATGTAAAAATCCTGCAAGTGACTTATTGGTTGAGTGAAGTCCTCCTATAATCACCCCAAATCCCTGGATTTATATATTCCGATTATAGGGAAATGCTATCATTTATTGGTCACTGGTTTAAAAATTATCTCACATTCTTCAAATAGTATCCTCTCAGTTGTGATGCAGTTCTTCCTTTAGTAGGCCATTTCACCATTGTAGCAAGCCGATTGGTTTCAGTAATGGGACACGTGGTGTGAATACCATAGCTATTAAGTCCATTGCCTACTTTAATTGTAAAATGAGATTCTTCACCACTGAAAAAAGCTGTGTGTTACCATGGCATGTCATCCTGTCAGTGAATTATGGGGCTGATGGAAGAAATGAAGACAAGGAAGACAAACTTGCGTTCGGAATATGTATCTATTTCTATAAAGGCATATTGCTATTTTTCCCCAAATGGAAAAGTTCCAGTGTAATCAACCTGTCACTAGGTGGCTGGCTGATCCCCTCTACACATCAGTTCTGGGAATGATGCCATATCAATGCTTAGATCTGACCCCTGTTATTGGCAATTTGCATACTCAGTAGGTTACAACAGTCAAATCAGTTATGATGAGGGGGATTTTATGTTGTTGAGCCTACATGGAAGTTTCATGGCTGCCAAAATGTTTGTGAGTCCATTAGGCAAAACCTGGGGTAGCTGAGAAAAGAGGTTTACTGACAGCCCCAGAATAAATCCCCTTGTCCACCTTGTTAATGACAACCTGAGTCACAGTGAATGCAACCTGTAAGCATTTTCATGAGACACAAAAATATCTTTATTTCATTTCCATGATGAAAGGAACATCCATATACTTTTTTCCCTAGTCTTCCCAGTTGCTGATTTTCCAGTCTTATTCAGTGACTATGGGAACTTAAATAAGGTTTATCTCCATTGATCTAGAATTTATCTGATTATATAAATCAGTAACACCTTAGTAGGCTACTGATATATTTCATTCCTATGGGCTCTGTAAAAAAATTAGTTACTGTCATATGTCCATGAAAGTCAAAACACATTGATTGCAACTTTGTCCCTGTGGATTGTAGTAATTACACCCACCTAGTAAGGTATAATTAAGTGCCATCATGTGGCATCTGCCGCTCCAGGATCATATTATTCTCATTAAAATAGAGAACCTAAATTAATAATGGTGAAATGGGAGCCCAAATTCCCTCTTTATTTTCATACCAAAGAGACTACAGTAGACAATCAGGTATAATAAAAGTTTGTAAGGATACTGATGTTCCCTTCATCAAAGCATTTTTTAATGATTTAGTGAAGAGTTTCCTCTGAGCCCCCCTGAAGGGTAGAGTCTGATCCAGCCTTCCTGTATCCCTAAGCCTTCAAGTCCTTTTTCTGTTTTATGCCAGACAAGTTCTAGAATCTAAGTCTTGTTGCATTTAGTGTACCAGTGGACATAAGCTTCAGTATACCAACTAAGAAAACTTTTAGATCTACTCCTAGGTCATGAATCCCTGTATTTTTATCTCCTTTGTCTAAAAGTCTTAGAATCTCATTTCCACCAATGCTCCCAGATTTCTCCCAGAGCAGAATGTAATTATCCCCCTGGTTCATGCAAGGATTTAAATCTCTTTGTGGGACAGGGGCAATGGAGGTGGTGCATTTAGGCTCAGAGGTAAATCAGCATCTTCTTGTGAAGAACTTGGCCCAGGTAAGGTCACTGAAATGTTTTCATGCAATGGAAAGCTAGTTTCCTCCTAGGGTGGAGAGGAGCCTCTTCTGCTGGGAAAGAAGATTTGCATTTCAAGGTTCTCAGCTTCACCATCTGTGTCTGTTGAAATGTTCTCATTCTAAATACCAGAGTCCCCATTTATTCCTAACTTCATAACCTTAATTTCAGTATAGCTCCTTAGCAAAAGCAGTGAATATATCTATATATCTTGATGGATACATACACACACACACACACACACACACACACATTATATACATATACATATATATGTTAACAGAGAAGTTCTGAAGATCAATTAATAATTATGCACAATATATTACTGTCAACATAATCATTTCATAGGGAAGGAGCAGAATAATGTTTTGGATTAAAATAAGTAATAAAAATAAAACTGGGAAGGAAAACATTTTTTGAAAGTAACAGATGGGGGTCAGAAATGGTTTGTGGTAATAGGGTAAGTTAATGATTGATTGTATATATTCTATGTCTCTTTTCTACTTTTATTTCCTAAAGAGATCTTTTTGTTCCTTATGAATATGGAGTTATGTTTTATATCCACATTACAAACAAGTCTCCACATCTGTCACATGTCAAATTCTTATGGTAATTTCTTAAATTCATATATGTGTGAAATTAATTCTGTCATCGTTTTACTTTTTGATTTTTAGATTTTGCATCTTGGAATAATTTTCTGTTACCAAGTTACATGTATATAATCCCATTAAATATTTTAATATTACCATATATATTTAGATAGTGTTACATTTCTTTGTGTCAGCTCCTTAATATCTATCATTATGCCTCTCTCTCCCACTGTCTCTTTTTCTCTCTCTCCTGACATCTTCCTCCCATGCTTCCTTCCAGGCCTGCTTCTCTTTTTCTCCAAGTTTATCTATTTTACTTACTTGAAGGAGCAGTCTATCTTTGTGTTAACATTTATTGACGTCCCCATATTTTCAACATAATTTGAAGTTTCATTTACATAATAAGTTAAATTCCTATAAATTAATGGATCTAATTGTGAGCTCTGTTCTGTTCTATTGATCTATCTTTTCACTAATACCAGACTATTTTAATTACTATTAAATTATTCATAGTATTTATTAAATAGTATTTAATTACTATTAAAACAGTATGTTTTTGTATGTTTTTAGTGTGTTTTCAAATCTGAAAAATCTACCCCATCTCTCACAATTTTATTATAATAAAGGTGTTGTTTTTTACATTATCTCCTAGGTAGAATAGTCCAGGTTGTTGTTGAGTGTCTAATATTTTGTTGGAACTTTGAATGTACATTAGTGACTATTTGTACCCAGAAATATGATATGACTTTTTAGTTATTTAGAACTTGTCTTATGTACTAGAAATATTCTAGTTTTTATGATAGACCCTTCACATTTATAGCTAAGTCATTTCTGATTTGGTTAAGGTTTTAATATTACTGTAAATGAATCATCTTTCTAGATGCATTTTTCAATATATCTGGTGTCCAGGAAAATTTTTGATTTGTTTATGTTGGTCTTTTTGTTTCCTTCTACCTGTTTGACCTTTTGGTTTTTCTGTGTAGAAAATTACGTTAATTGAAACAAGTGACATTTTGTTTCTTCTTCCCCAATATTCATATACTAGTTATTTATTTATCTTGTCATTTTTGATTTATCATATACTCCATTGCACTGTAAAAAAGTAATTGTGATAGCTGTGTTTCCTTTCTCTTTTCTCATTTGATTTTGGTCAGAATGTGTAAAATATTTTATCATTAAAATTTTATTACGTTACATTTCTGAGAAAAATCTTCATAATATCGTTATAAAATTTCTCCTATTTTTTAGCTAACATAATAAATTATGACTAGAAATGTTGAATGTTTTACTGCTTTTGGCATCTGAGATCATCACATCCTTTAATATTTTGAATTTTTTAAAGTATTAGAATAGCTTAATATTTACTGAAATCAAACTACCACTGCATTCTTAGAATAAGGCCTGCTTGGTGTAGTAATCCTTTAATACACTTATAGATTTGTTGACTAGAGGCCTATTTTGATTTTTGATTCTGTTTATATCTGTGTCTTGCTTATGCATTTGATTTTTTTTGCTATCGCTATAATAATTTGGCATCTGGTTATGATAAACATATAATACAAATTAGAGGAGATTCTAATTCATATTCTTTAACTTGTGACATTTTGTAAAAGTTGAGATGTTATATGTTGAGGCATATATTTGCAAAACAGTGCATAACGTGCATGTTCTATGACAGGCATCATGTTGAGCTTTGACATGGATGAATTCAGTCATCTTTAAAGAAAATACTTAATGTGGTTATAATCCCCAAATTAGAGATAAGGAAAGGGAAGGATACAGAGGATCTGTTATTTGCACATAATATCCTTGGTGGTGCATGGATTAGAAATCAGACAACCTAAACTTATATTGATGTCTCGGGCAATTTGATTCTCATTTATAACTATCAAAAAATTATCTTTAAAATACATGAAATATTTATTTATAATCTTTATGGTAAAAGGCCAAGTTTAAAAAATAACAATTAAATCACTGCCTATGTCTCCACCATCTTGTTTAAGAAATGGAATGGAATAATATGAACATTTAAATCTTTGTGTTCTTCTTTTATATCCTCCAATCTCCTCTCCAGAGATAATTACTCTCCTGAATTTTGGGTTAATCAGTCCTATGCTTTTCTTCACAGTTTTACCCCTACTTATTTATTCTTAAATATTTGTCCATTTGTGTTTGCATATATTGGCTTTTATATCAATAGAATCAAGAAATGGATTTCCTAGGGTTTTTCTCTCTTGTTTTCAATGCTGTTCAATAATTGATTTTTGATTGTACTGCATTTATTTATTCTTTTTTTTCTGTTGATAATCATTTGGGTTGTTAAGAATTCTTTGCCATCACAAACAATACTGTTTTGAATATTCTTGTCCATGTCTCCCAGTGCATATATGCAAACCTTCTCTAGGATATATACCTAGGAGATTTATTGCTGGGTTATTAAATATGAACGTTGTCACATTTGCTAAGTAAGTCTAAGCTGTTTTCCTTTGCAGAAGCACATAAGAGATTTTACTGTTCAACATTCTTTCCAAAACTTGATTCTTTTAAAAATTGTTAAAAATGTAACGATTTATACTGGATATAAAAATTCTTTAATTTGCACTTCCCTGATGATACTGAACATTTTCCACATGTGTATTGGCCATTTCTTTCTTGACTATTGCCCACTTTTGTCAAATAATTTGTTTGATGCATAGGCATTATTTATATATTCCAAACATCAATTCTTTGTGGTTTTTTTTGTGTGTATGTGTGAAAATATTTTAACTTGATTACAGTCAAGTTAATCCTGCACTGCCTTAGGAAACAGTCATGGCCTCCTCTGGGATAGTTGTCATGTAAGACAATGCTGATTCTCCTCAAGACCCCATCACCAGCTTTGCTTCTAGACCTGCAACTAGACTCAGATCCCATCAGGTCCCTGAAGGTGAGGTACGAAGTGTGACCCATGCTATGCCCCCAAAGAACTTGTGTTTTCTAATGTACACAGACTTAAATCCAGGGTATACATGTAGTAATGGGTACTGGATATGATTATGGTGGAGGGAACATAAAGTTGAATTAGGCTGAATTTATTGATGTGGGTTTCCTAATAAGAGATTATGCTTTTAATGTTGCAGGTTGGATTGTTAGAAAAGGATCTGACTTGTTTGGTTATTGGCTGAAACATGGACCACAGAGGGGCCCACAGTGAACCAGTTTGAAATGCCGGATATGCCTTGTTTTAATGTAGAGCAAGGGATTCAAAGGCTAAAGGAAATTGAAATGTTAGATTGAACTTGTCAGTTAAGGCCTACTCAGCCACTCTGGGAGAGTCCATAAGACATATTTTTCATTGATTCCATGAGAAATAAATTTGCGAGGGGAGGCCTAGCATCCTTAAAGAGCTCCGTGATAGTTCTTCTCTGTACGCCGGACCTCACAGTGGGAAGTGCAGCCACTGAACTAGGAAACCTAAATGCAATATAGTGATTGGATTCAGGATGGCAAGGGTCAAGTGATGGCACTCTACTACCAAAGGCGAGATAGGTGTGGTTACTGCAATGGAGAGAGAGAGTCAAAGCAGCAATAAGAACAGGCTGACTTGTTTGGACCTGACATTGGCTTATTGATCATGGTGTTCCTAGGAGTGAATTAGAAAGTTTACTAAATTCGTATTTGGTCTGTAAAAGCAGAAAAGTTTTAGGTCAAGTAAACAAAATCTAACACTGGTCATAAAAAAAACCAAAAAACAAAAAAACAGTGTGATGGCCCCTCAATTAATTCTGTGACTCAAGTCAGTTTATAGATCCAGAGCCCCTTAAATGAAAGGGGAGGACAGGTCAGCTTGAGGAAGGACCCCGGTACAGTACTGAAAATTTAAACTGTTCATCTGTCTCCTAGTCTCCCCGAAGGGACGTAGGAACTTTTACTAGGGTAACTGTATGTTGGAGGAAAGAAAATAATCTTTATTCTCAGACTTTTTGAGTACTGTTGGACACTGGCTCTGAACTGACACTGATTCCAGGAGATGCAAAATTTCATTATGGTCCACCAGTTAAAGCAGAGGTTTAAGGAGGTCAGGTGATCAATAGAATTGTAGCTCATGCCCATCCAGTGGATCCCAAAGCCTTCCCTTGTGGTACCTCCCAAGTTATAGAATGTATAATTGGAATAGACCTACTTAGGAGCTAGCAGAACCCCCACTTTGGTTCCCATGCCTGTGGAGTGAGGGCTATTATAGGGAGAAAGGCCAAGTGGAAGCCACTAGGACTGCCTCTACCCAGGAAAACAGCAAACTGCAAGCAAAACTGCAGTCCTGGAGGAATTGAAGAGGTTAGTGTCACCCTCAAGGACTAGAAAGATGCAAAAGTGATGATTCCCACGACCTATTTGGCCTGTGCAAAGGACAGATGGATCTTGGATAATGACAGTGGATTATAGTAAGCTTAACCAGGTGGTAACTCAAATTACAGCTGTTATACCAGCTGTTGCTTGAGCAAGTTAACACATTCCTTGGTACATGGTATGTATCTATTGATCTGGACAATTCGTTTTTCTCCATCCCTGTTCATTAAAACCAGCAATACACCTTCATTGTCCTACTTTGGGATATATTAACTCTCCAGCCATATGTCATAATTTAGTTTGCAGGAATCTTAATTGCTTTTTTCTTCCATAAGATATCACAGTGGTTCATTACATGGATGACATTATGGTGACTGGACCTAGTGAAAAAGAAGTAGCAACTATTCTAGACTTATTGTCAAGATGTTTGTATGTTAAATGGTGAGAAATAAATCTAAATTTCAGAGGAACTTTGATTGCAGCGGACCAGTTGTATGGGGTATTTTGAGATTTTTCTTCTAACTTAAGTAGTTTTATATGGTCCCTCCTACAGTCAAAAAAGAGTCACAATGCCTGGTGGGTCTCTGAATTTTGGAGGCACTTCAAAATATACTTCATTTGAACATGTTACTCATATCTACTTACTGAGGGACCCAAAAAGCAACTAGTTTTGAGTAGAACCAGGACAAGAGAAGACTGCAACAGGTCCATGCTTCTATGCAAGCTGCTCTGTCACTTGGGCCATATGATCCAGCAGATCCAACAGTTTTTGAAGTGTTAGTGGGAGATAGGAATGCTGTTTGGGGCCTTTGGCAGGCCCCATAAATGAATCACGGTGCAGGCTTTTAGGATTTGGGAGCAAAGCCCTGTGATCCTCAGCAGATAACTACTATTCTTTTGAGAAATAACTCTTGGACTACTACTAGACCTTAGTAGAGATTGAACCTTTAACTATGGACCACCAACCTACTGAGCTACGTGAGCTGTCCATTCCATCATGAACTGGGTGTTACCTGACCCATCAAGTCATTAAGTTGGGTGTGCGCAGCCACACCGCATTATCAGATGGAAGTGATATATATGTGATCAGGCTCAAGCAGGCCCTGAAGGCACAAGTAGTTACATGAAGTGTCCCAAATGCCCATGGCCCTCACTCCTGCTATACTGCCTTCTCATTCCCAGCCTGCACTATGGCCTCATGGGGAATTTCCTGTGATCCACTGATAGAGGGAGAGAAGACTCAGGCCTGATTTATGGATGGTTCTGCATCGCATACAAGCACCATCAGAAAGTGGACATTTGTAACATTACAACCTCTCTGGGACATCCCTGAAGGACAGTGGTGAAGGGAAATCCTCCTAGTTGGCAGAACTGCAAGAAGTACACCTGGCTGTGCACTTTGCTTGGAAGAAGAAATGGCCTTACTGGACATGCAACTATATACCAAGTCATGGAATAATAAACTAAGGGAATAAAAGGAAGCTCTGTTAGCATTGCATCATATTCTCATTCCTACTTTAGAGCTGAATTGTAAAATTCTTCTAATCATGCTTCTCTTCAAATCTATAGTCAAAAATACATTGGTATATGGACAGATATAGTCTTCTAGCTGCCAGCCCTGCGGCTTCCTGAGAGTCTTTAAAATTCTGCTGACAAACATCTGTAGCTGAGTAAGGGAAGGAGAGGGAGAGAAGACACAGAGTATTTGAGCTGCCTGTTCTGGGTCAATTCCATGGTAGGGTGGGCTTTGAGCATCTCAAAATCCATCTGTACAAGGGATAACTCTGTCCTTTCTCTTTTTCCCTCTGTGATACAGTACACAAAGCAGAACTCTCTATGAGCTCACACTGGAAGGCACAGAAACCCCACACATTTGAGGCTTGTCACATAATAAAACATTTTATGTGGGGCTGATTGCACTGAGGGGCTGAATGTATGTGTTTGCCCAAACTTGGTGGAAATTTGTAATATTGTATTTCCTTTGTTCGTTCAAGTTGTAAAATGTTCCCTTTTTGTAAGCAAACAAACAAAACAAACAAAAAAAGTGGGATTACATGCAATAAAATTGCATTAATTGGAATATGTAAAGCATCTGAAACAAATGACAGCTACATAACTACACCGAACCACATGAAAAAAAAATAGTACTTATTTACTGCAAGCCCAAAGGAGAAGCTAGGTTTTAAAATGTTGTGTACCCTTCTGGAAAAAAAAAGCACCCCCACGCATCCATAAAACACTGGTATTTTGAAACTGAGAGAAGGCTTATTGAGCTCCCAGAGCTACAGTGCTAAAAGTGTGTATAGGGTGCATTTATTTTAAGAATTCTGAACTGAGGTTCTCATTAGAGTTTCCCGAGGAGATTGAATCCACACAGCAAGAGAGGCGTTAGTTTAGTAGATCTGAGAGGATTGGTGGTAGGGTCCAAGGTTGGTTACTTATTGTTATTGTGTTTTATATTTACGTAAAACATTTAAATATTTTTTATAACATGATTATGTTGACCTATATGAAAAAATTAACTGTAACTCAACCACTCATCAAACCCTAATTTTTCTGTTGAGATAGGGGACTCCCATAGAACTGATATGAGTTTTCCTGGGTTATACGGTACTGAGTTATATTAACAATATGTGAGAAATGCTCATCTTCCATGTTCCTGAATTAATAATGTGCTTTTTTATATGCATTTGTTATTTTTAGAAATTATAATTTTATTTCTATATATAAGTGTATGACACACACGGAAAAATAATACATTAATTGTTTCAAATGAGGGGACTTAACGTATGGAGTTGGTCACTCACTTTTGGAGAGTTGAAGGAGGAAAAAAATGCTGAAATAACTGAGTAATAACAAGTTGAGAAACAGGAAAGGAAGAGATGAGCTATCAAACTTAGATGCATGAAGGAGGAACCCTCTAGAACTGACACTCACAACTCTCAGGGCTGCCCTTACCTGGCCTCTGTGGTAACCAGGACCGTGAAGGGGCTCCAGGGTTTATACACAGGCTTCTGAGGTGGGGGCATCTTCTTGCTGTTAGTATTTATGAGAGGTTGTGATGAAGGCGTTTCTGAATGTTCCAAAAGAGGCTGGTGGCTTGAGCCAGCCACCGCTACTGGAGCCATCACTATAGCCGGGTCAGGCAGTAGCACCAGCCCAAACAGGAAGGAGGTCTCTTCTCCCTCTCTCGCTTCCACTTTTCCTCCAGGGGTTCTATACTTCACCTCTGATGAGTTGGGGAGCTCTGTCCACCTTTTGCCAGGATTCAACTTCATCTATAATTCTAACTAGAATACTTCAATTGCCCTAGACTCCAACCACACTACTTCAAGAAGATGATGGTACAGTTAACCAACCACTTCTTGATGACTTGTTTTAGCTATTCATCAATCACAATGCAGCATAATAACATGCAAGTTATGGCATGCATGTGAGAAATTACACGTCTACGTTTTACTCATCCTGTGTCTATTCTGTGATTCTTTAATCCACACAAAACACTGTAAACATCTAATAAAAGCTACACTCATAGTTCTTCATTCATCACAGCTTTAACGTTTCTATCGTTCTTTCATAATTGCGTATATTTAAGAATAGCAATTTAAACAAATTCATTATGAAATAGTAATTCAATATAGTAAAAAAATTTACAGAGAAATATTTTGAGAAAAAAAGATGAAGCAATAGCACTTTTATTTTTCTTGCTAGTGTATTTTTATTTTTACTTTTAAGTCCAAAGAAATACCTAGGTTTATTATATATTTTTTTATAAAAGTTAGTCGTGTTTGATGTATTTTCCCTAATTTTATAAAGTATATTTTTATTTATAATTGTAAAAATTAACAGTGACTAATCAATATTAGTAGAAATTCTGTTTTCTTGATGAAAAGACCATTAATATTTTCATGGCTATCCTCTCATATATCTAAATTAGGAAAATGAGCTTACATATTATTTATGAATATGGAATTTTTTTACTGGGTTTATTATTTTTGTGAGAGAGGTTAACTTTTCCCTCTCCATCCATAGTGTCCCTTCTTCCCGTACCTAATGCTGACAACCTGGAATATGTCCGAACAGAAGTTTGTCCATGCTTATGTCATCATATGCCAACATGTGCAGGGACTTTCTCATCATTTAGTTAGGACCATATTATTAATACTTAGTTCTAATTCAACAGTGATTTTAGAACCATACCACAATTTATCTCACCATTTCCCTAGAAACAGAAAACCACATTATATGTAATTTGTAATAAACATGTGTATGTAATAAATATCCACATATATTGTTTCTCATGTACACTTTTAGTTTTGAGAGATTTTCATGGATGAAATGCCTAGGTTTTTAAAAATACTCACATTCTTAATTTTAATATACATTTCTAGATAACTTCTCCAAATGTCTGTATCAATTCGTTTTCCCCAACAGCATGTAAGAAAACCCATTTCCCAATCCCTTTCAATAGTCGATGCTATCACTCTTAATTTTTGTGGATCAGATGGTTTAAGTGATATCACATTATTACTTTAGTTTTCATTTTGTTTTCTATTAGTGAGAGTGAACATTTTTGTAAAGGTTTACTGAACATTGGGATTTTTTTAAAAGGGATAGTCATATCTTTATTAATTTTTTGTCATTTTAACGCCCATTTGTTGGAAAACTTTCTCTGTTACAGCTGTTAACTTCATCTTGTTTCAAGTGTTTTTACCAATATATATTTGTCTATTGTATCTGCCTATCAATCTACCCTATCTAGATATATGTCCTTATATATTTATGAATATATATGTACACACATTTACATATATTTTTATTTAAATTAATACTTTATTTTTAGAGCAGTTTTAGGTTCACAGAAAACTTGTGCAGGCAGTACCAAGTTTCCATACATTCCCTGTACCTCTTCCTTAGTTTCACCTGCATTAACTAACATCTTGCATTGATGTGATACATTTTTAAAGTTAGCAAACCAATATGAATACAATAACTAAAGTCCATATCTACATTAGGGTTCACTCTTGTACTGTTCTCTGGGTTTCCACAAATGTATCCATTATTACACTAGCATACAGAAGTTTCACTGCCCTAAAAATCCCCTGTATCTCACCTATTCTTTTTTCCCCTGACCCCCACCTCAACTCCTGGCAACCACTAATAGTTTTGCTGTCTTATAGTTTTGCTTTTTCAAGAATGTCATATAGTTGGAATCATACAGTATGTAGCCTTTTCCGATTGACTTTTTTACCTTTTGGTTCGTTCACTCACTGACACAAACACCAGTTGCTCACTTAGCAATATGCATTTAAGTTTCTTCTATGTCTTTCTGTGGCTTGATAGTTCATTTCTTATTATTGCCAAGTGATATTCTGTTGTATGGATATACCACAGTTTGTTTATTTATTCACCTATTAAAGGGCTTCTTGGTTGCCTCCAATTTTTGGCAATTACAAATAAAGCTTCTACAAATTGAACCAAAGTGTAAAATGCCACTGGAAAGAGAAATTCAGGAACATTTATCTCATAATTGGTCTTTCCGCCTCCACTTTATATTGCCTCAACATTATATTCCGTTCAGTAGTCAGAATGATTCTTCAAAATTTTGAGTCAGGTCATGTTCTTTCCAGTATCAAAACCTTCCTACCAGACTTATAATACAAGACCTTGCCATGGCCTTCAAGACTATCTGATCTGAACCCCAGCCTCTTTATCTACCTCAGCAACTACCACTGAGACAGAGACTATATCTGCAGCATATATTACCAAGTAAAAGATACAAAAGAGTTTAAGAAATCAATAATAAAAGACCAACATTCCAGTAGAAAAAATGGTTAAGAGATTTTAAGAGACTCTTCAAAACAATAAAAAGTTTATCAAATCATCAATAAACATAGAAAAAAACTAGTCAACTTTATTTTTAAAAAGAAATTTAAATAAAAATAAGAAGATACTACCACACACCTACCAAAAAGGCTAAAATTAAAAATACTGACATTGCCGAGCATTCCAGAGGAAGCAGCATATTAGAACCTTATATCTTGCCAACAGGGCTAAAACTGTGTGCAACTTCATTATTAAATTGTTGGGTATTATCTGTTAAATTTGGACACACCCATGCTCTATTGGACATTGTTTCCACATCAACATATATCTCTAAGAAATGTGTGTGTGTGCACCAAAATATCTATGAAAGAATATTTATATCATTAAAGCAACATCAAATGGATAAATACATTGTAATATACTCATTCTATGGAATGCTATACAAAAATTAAAAATTAATGAACCAAAGGTAGACACAACAACATAGATGGATACCCCCAAATAATATCAAGCAAATCAACCCATAAACAGAAGACATGTGACCTGTTTCTATTATTGTAAAGTTCAAGAACAGGAAAAGCTCATTTATGGGATAGTGTTACAAGGTAGACAGGTAGGGATTGGAAAGGACATGAAAAAGGCTTCTGAATGCTGATAATGTTCTATTTTATGACTTTGGTGATGGTTCACTGGTGTGTCCATTTTGTGATAATTCATCAAGCTATATAGTTATGATTTTGTGAATTTTTCTGTGTATAGCTAGATAGTAAAAAAGTTAAAAAATAATAAATTGGAATAAAATCAGTGTATTCAAACAGAATGTCAAACAGTATTGTAGAGATAATAATTTCAAACAATGACCCCTAAATAACTTATGTATGTTTATGCCTCTTTTTTTTACTTTTCAGCACTTGCTAATTTGTATATGGTAATTGTGTTTTTTTAAAAAAATTTGAATACATTAGTAATGACAGACACATTGTTTAACACGATTGGATTGCTTCTTTTGAATACTAAAAGAGGGAATCATTAGCAAATATTTGTCTTCAAAATTTTGGTGAAATCTGTTGGAAGGATATTGTCCTAAAATTAAGATATTTATAGTAACTAGATATTCGTATTTCTTTCTAAACCTGTAGTCTTAGTCTAGTCAAGCTAGTGATGTAATCTTTGCATTTTTTTTCTGATTATAATATTTCTTCACTGAATTGTTGACAGGATTCAAAAAGGAAGCGTTCTACAGCCTGACACATAATAGTCAATAGAATGTAAATGCCTTTTAATACCCACCCATCTCTTTCTTTGATAGAAAAAAGTTGCTAGCTCTGAAAAACTACATGGCCAGGTCATTGGGCTATATTTTAACTTTAATCAAATTTCAATAATCTATGGCTTGATTTATTTCACACAATCACATACATCTGAACAGGTTAGAATAGAAAGAAAGCGGGCTTAGAGGGCATTTATTATCAAAAGGAACTCAAAATACAAGTAGGCTGAAATAACCATTCTCTGCAATCATCAAAGACCAACACACCAAATCAATATGCCATTTCAAGTCCCTTTTAAAAGGAAAATGGAGTTCAAGACTTCCAAATTTATGACAACATGAACAACAATTGGTCACTAAATCTTAAATAGCAAATGGTTAGCTGGGTACTTATTTTAAAGAGACACATATTGAGCTCCACAATGTATTTAAAGCCACTGAGAAATCTCTCTTGTATCAAATTTGTTTTGCGGAAGGCTTTGATTTCTGCTCTCTCTTAGGCTTTGGGAATCAGGTCTCATTGCAAAATCCAAGTCGGGAGTTTAATAAGAGGCAAGAAGTCAGCCCTTCCTGGTAGACCCGAAGAAGACTGAAGCAAGTGGGAGAAACTCTCAAGATTTCACTTTTCAGTTTGCCTTAGATAATCCTTGAAATGTTCAGGTGCTTACAGGAGACTTATCTGAGGGACCTCCAGGGACTCTAAGATTTCTCTGGAAACTGTTTTCTGCAAGATGTTTAATATTTTCTTCTTTCTCAACACAAATAACACAAAAACTTTTTTTTCCTTTTTGGGGAAGTTTTTACCATTTTTTTTTTACAGATAGACTCTGGAGGGGTGAGAAAACATTTTAACAGAGAGAAACTGGAGACAGTGTGTGAATTTTTAAATAATTTAATTAATGTGTTTTGAAAAACAAGGTATAGGTTAGAAAAAGAATTTATAATTGAATTCTGATTACTAAATTCTTATTTATAACTTTGGAGCCTTTTATTGGAGATATAGCTCCAGCTAGGCATGACAAATGGAAACAAGCGATATTCTATATCATATCATGAAAAACATTTTATTCGTAGACTTCTTAATATGCTCTTCGTTATTTGTTTTCATATATGAGCACATTTTTGAGGAGAGTGTTATGACCCAATGAAGAAACAGTTGGACACCAAAGATCACAAATTTTGATTCTCAGTATGTAGTTGATGATAATTTCTCCTGGAATAAAAACACCAAAATGTTTTGACCTATCTCATCCCTATCGCCTACACAGGCTAGAATAAAATTGTTACACCTAGAAATATAGAATATTATTTTATATTCTGTGCTGGGTTGGCCTTACTTATATGTCCGGTGGTTGAGAGACTGTTAGCCAGGATGACTTGGTTCTCCTTTCTGTGGTCTTTTGTTTTCTAATAAGTTAGCTCAAGCTATTTACATGGTGTTTACAGAAAACATCAAGAAAAAAGATCCAAGATGAAAAAGTACTTTTTAAGTATCTACAAGCCACATGGTCAAGCCCAGGGTTTGTGCGTGGGGAGATTACAGAAGAGGTGCTTATAGGGAGGTGTGAGTGAATTAGGGGCAATAGTGCAATATCAGCTACATAGTTCTCTTGCTTCATTTCACATATAATAAATTAAGATCCAAAACTTCTACACAAGTTAGAAAACACAGTCCCATGATATCTTTGCCTGACTACTTCTTTCCACCGCCATCCTGGTCTAAGTTGCTCTGTCCTGTACATCTTGAAAAACCTTGTATTTCTTTTATAGCAGTTGTTTACTTACATGTTAGTCTTCCTTATAAGATTCTGAGCTCTTTGAGGAAAAAGGACCTCACCTTAGCACACAATAAGTGTAGCATCAAGTAAATAAATAAATGGCGAGGTAAATGAAGAATTAATTGGTAAACTACTTTCTCAAAGGGATTTCGATGTACTGAAAGGAAATACATATGTTATCACTTAATTTGTAGAGCTGCTGTGTAGTAAAAATTAACCTTACCCAAATGAAGTTCTGGCCTCTGTCCTCAACTCCTGGGAGGTGATCTTTAGACCCTTGGAATGTCCTGCCTTATAATAGTGTCTTTATTTACTTGGGGTTCTTGGGCCACACTGGACAGTCAGTGATTTATATTGAGGTTTTTAGACCATGAAGTATCTGCTGTCTATCTGGAAGATTGGCGACTCAGCCACATGGATGGATAGTCAGCTATATTTACGTGATCAAGCCCCAGTAAAAACTCTGGACGTCGAGTCTCGGGTGAGCATCCCTGTCGGTCGTACTCCATGTGTGCGGCTACACACTGTTGCCAGGAAGAGTTAGTGTTGTCCATGACTTCAGGGACAAAGGTCAGTCAGAAGCTCTAGGTGCAAGAAGATACAGGTGAAAGTGCTGCTAAAATAGTGGAGGGATATGGGATATATTTTGGGGTTAAATACAGTTGATTAGTCTTTAAATGAAGGACTTATTAATGCTTCTTTGACCTTCAAGTGCATCGTGAATCTCTAAAAGAATAAAATGATATGGAAGAGTTGTACATTTTTATTTGATCATGGGATCCTTTTTCTTTTATGCCATTACGGATTTATAGAAAATCTTTTAGGATGCTAGTCCCCATGGAAAAGAAACACGATTTGGAAAACACTGCATTATAACTAAGAGAGAAAGAAGTTAAATATGTTCGAATTAATTAAGTCATAACTATATAACTTTACAAAGAAATGTGGTTTTTAAGAATATTCATTAGCAACAACCAGGCCAACCAAGTGGTTTTACTAATAAAAGTCCCACTTTGGTAAATCGATAAAAATAATATTGCTTTTAAAGAACTTCTCCAAGACATCTGCTCTCTAAGTTGTAATTATAGCTAGTCTCTGCCCAAGTGGTCATTTAAAAATATGCAAGAACATTATAATCAAATTGGAAAGAATTACATTTACTTAAATATTTATTTTAATAATTTATTTAACAAGTCTCTCCAAAAAAGTAGAAGGAGGTGTTTGGCTCAGGATCTATGCAAATTATAATTTTTATTTAGTTAAGTATGGTTTTAAAACCCTTTATTGTGTGAACAAATGCTCAATACTTATGCTTCTTAGTGAGGTCTGAGTTAACTTATACTTTCCTTTTAGGATAAATGTAACACTTAGGATCTTTCCTTTTGTACTAAAAAACCACAGCTACAAAATACATTAAATCTCCTAACTCTGGAAGCACAAAGAATTTAGAGTTCATGAGTTTGCTTATTTTCATTTAGTATATCTATATATTTGTATGTATGTATATATATATGTATGTATGTATGTATGTATGTATGTATGTATGTATGTATGTGTGTGTGTATATATATATATATATATATATGTAT
>NW_006431210.1:8468142-8488012 GCF_000325575.1 Pteropus alecto
TTCGAAATATCCAGAGGCAATTAGTAAAACAAAACTAGACCAAGGTCCTAGTTTTTCATAAATAAATAAGTAACTGCTTGTTCTAGGCCTTACACTCACATTTACAAGATGGAGGCATGGGCTAATTGCTTTCTTAGGTTTCTTCTACCAATATGGCAATATTTGTAGGAATGTGTTGATATTTGTAAGAATGTATATATTTCCCAAAAGTCCAGTGATCCCTTGCAAATGAGACCAAGGAAAATTTAATGCAGCAAAGGAACTGACTTTGCAAATCCTCTATACACTGTTTTAATCTTCTCTATTCCCATTTACCTGCCTCAAGTGTAGATGACAAAATGTTCTCTTAATAGTTGTATGCATCCACATAATCAAAAATGCTCACAAATCATCCTGACTACCAGGCTGGCCCACTTTGCCAGTCAAAGCTATGTAAGTCCCAGCTTGCTTGTGTCCAATCAACTGACAAGAAGCTATGAGATACCCAAGAAGTGAGGAGTACATCAGGTACTTTAGGGATTAATGTGTTCTTTGTGACTTTCAGAATCACTGATCATACTTATATCTTTTAAATGGAGCAATATTCAGATGGTCCCATGGCTCTTGAAAGAAGCTGAACAATGTTCAATAAACATGGAATAACTGTTTACCTTGCAGGATCTGATTCTTCATTATTTAGGCAGATAATATATTGTAGCTGTTCCAAAATTCTGGAAGACTTTCAGATTTATTTTCTACTATGAAACATTTAAAATATACAATTGACCATGTTTTGGGGAAAATCAAATTATGTAAGATTTATGAATGCCAGGCACAATGCTTGATATTGCAAAATCTTAGTTAATATAGTTTAAATGAATAGATGTCAGTCAGTCCATTAATTATCACCAAGACCAAAATCCCATATTATTTTAATTTAAGGGGCTTGGGATAGGACAGAATTTTGATTATCAGGTCATTCATAATATAAAACAAGGATTGGCAACTCTGAGTTCATAAAGCAGGGGGTATATGAGATTTTCCCGTGTAATGTGAGACCTATTAAATTCTGGCCTGCAAATGAGAGACTCAGGGTTTATAACAAGAGTCCTAAATGACATCCAGACTTGCCTAGAGTATGCCACACAAACCATGGAATTTTTCTTGTGTAAATGGATTTAACTTCTTATATTACCTCCCACCAAGCGGGGTGGGATGGGGTGGGGTGGGAAAAAAGGATGGTGGAATCTCTAGAAAGGCCAGAGAAAGGTTATCTGAGGATAACACCACAATGTGGGAAAGGTTATTTTAAGTCATTTTAAGATTTGGAAACAATATACTGAGATTTTAATTGATAAAGTCATATACTTAGTGGCGAATCTAGGATTCGTTGCTATGTGTCTCTTTCCCAACTTCATCTCTTTCCACTACTATTCACTCCCTTCCCAGTTAACTGTTCTGAATTCAGTTTTCCATGTGTAAAATGGATTGATAACACCCATCACATAGTATCACCGTGAAGATCAAATGAGATAGGAAATGACATGAAAATGACTGAAGAATAATAAAGTGCTACACAGTGTCAAGTATTACTGTCTGAACATTGTTTCTCCATGGTTGCTGATGTTGTCTTCAGTAGGGAAGACTTATTTTTGAAACTAGTGAGGTCTTTTATATGTCCTATTTCTTTCATCATGCCCCTGTATGTATGTGATGTATGTTTTAGAGATAGGAAAATAATTTTTTAGTAGCTATTCTATTGTATATTGCCTTTGCCAATATTCGGGATGTTACAGTTTTATTCTCAAATGCCCATGAATTATCCTTAGTCAAGTTACCATTAGTTTTCTGTGCCTTAATATTACCATTCTCCATTGTGGGTAATTAAATAACTTCTACCTCTCAAAATGAAAGTTTGGGAGAGTTTACTAGAAGAATAGGTTTGAAAGATCATGACTTCTTGGATGACAAGGGAGCATATTTTATTTTTTTGTGTGTATGTCCACTTTGAGATAGGTTGATATAAAAGACCCTTACAAAGGGAATACAAACTCCCCTGGTCCAGGTATGCTTCCAAGAATATTTTGAAGAAGCAAGAATGTTTAGTTGTCATCATTTTATGACTTTGAAATTCACAAAAGCTTCATCTGTTGTATAATACATGCTGATCACAGAAGATCTGATGATGGCTGGCATTTTGGGTCTCTAAGCTGGTGGAACTGCCTGAAGATTTTGATGAATGGCATTAGCAAAGCAATATTCCATAAGCTCTAAAATTGGCTGGAATTTATTCTTTTTTAAATGACACTGAATATAATTTAGAAGTGTCAGACTCATAAAGTTCATATTCTCATGAAAGTTCATTATGAAAGAAAGATAATGTCCACTCAGGAGTCCTTTGGCAGAATGTCTGAAGCATCATTGTTTTGTTTAACTTGTGTGAAGGTCTTTTTTAAAATCTGTGAACAAATTCAATATTGAGTTCTTTTCTGGTATTCAGTTTTATATTGTCAACAATTTCATCTTTTCCTTCATTCAGCAGAATTTTTTTTCACTTTGTGAATTTTCTTTTGAAAATGCTGGGCTATTATTAAGGTACAGTAAACAGAACCCTTCTATAAGAATGCTTGTTTCAAATAAGCCCCTAGGCTTTCATACAGGACAATGAAACAAAATCCATTAATTATCATTTCCCAGACTGAATGGATGAACTCTGACAAAGCGCACTTGTGCAGAAGCTGTCTGTACCAAGTGTTCCTCTCCGTGGTGAGGTATTTGACCCCAGGGAATGACACAAACACTGAAGATATTTTTTCTGCCTTTGCTTATATTTAGACAGTAATTTAGACAGATTACAGAAAGGTTTAATACACTGCAGTGGTTTGCTTTCCTAGCAGAGCCCTTAAAAGCACTTCAGATTGTTAACAATTATAATGGTACCTTCACTCCTGGATACTGAAAATAATAGCACTCTTACTTCAGTGATAACCTTTTAGTTCAGATTGAAACGTGCACAAAAATGTATGAGGTCAAACTGGGGCTTTAAAACGGGCACCGACGATTGTTGCGTTGAAATTGACAGACGATGTTGAACATTTGTATAGTAAGAACATGTTTTAGTGCAGACAGTTTTAAGAATCCATAGCAAACAGGGCTGAGTAATTGTCTGATGATGCAGTTAATAGTAAAACAGACAAAAATTTAGGGAAATGTTTAGATAATTTAAACATAATTATTGTTTTTGGTTTCTTAGCTATCTGAGAAAGGTGTTTTATTTATGTCCTCTTCAGAAAGTTGTTTGTACTCGACTTACATGTTAAAATAAGAAAATCATCAATATTTAGGTTTGCTTATTTCAAAATCTGTACTTGTCTTGGTGTGTGAATAATTCGGGACTTAAAAAATAAGTCTGTAATTAGCCTGCTCCTTTGACCGTGAATTAGAAGTGGTTGTAGATGTGTACTGGTATCTATTGTTTGATCTTCAACCCCCCTTTCATCCTCCACATGCGTGCACACACACACACACAGACATTCTCACACTCACACACAGACTCACATTCACACACACTCATGCACCTTCTGGACTTACTCATATCTCTACTGTAATCATTGCACTTATCTTCTTGACCACAGTTGTTGGTATAGAGGTAGGTAGAAGACCAATGGGGGGCAGATATCTTCCCCAAGATTTCCTAGATTTGAGCTCAAGCTAGAGATACTGTTTTTTTCTAGTGTTAAAGCCTGAAGCACAAGCTTAATAACTTTATTTTTTCATTTTAATTATCATTTGTAAGAAAGAATTCTAAGATGTTTAAATAGACCTGCAGAGATGAGAGACAAAGAATGAGACCCCTCCAAGTATTCAAGCCATAGACCCAACATGTCACCTGACAGCCTCTGGTTATCAAAGACATCATATTATCTTCTAGTAATTCTCAGTATTTGCTTAACCCGGCCCAAGCTGACACTCTGTTTATTACAACCCAAAGAGTTCCCTCTAATCCAGTAAGGAGGGATGCTTATTTCTAAATGGAAATAAAATCAATTTTGGTTCCTAGTAGATCTGAATTTAAATACCAGACCTATAACTTGACTGGTTGTGTCCTTGGGCAAGTTACTTGATCCATATGAACCTCAGATTTATTTCTGATTAAAGGAAAAATAAGCATAATAGTACCCAGTTTCATGTAAAAACTAGTACATCGCAACGCACAAAAATTTTAAATGATTGTTCCCTTTCTTATCTAGGTACTTTTAAAACAAATTAGAGTAAAAACAAAACAAAACAAAAAAACATTTATGGCAGAGGAAGGATGGAAGTGATATTTTTACATCTATTTCTTTTGATTTTAATGATAGAGCAGCTTTCTTATAAGTTGACAAGCACCTATTAGTATGCTCCCAATGATAACAATATTGTTTACTCAAAATTAAATGTCACTGTGTGCAAGATCCAATAAAAGCCTGCAAATATCATACTTCAGTAAACAGAAGTCTGTGGAATGATTTGCTAAATTAACCAGCAATAAGCAATGGGAGAAAATAACCCAGGAAAAAAAATCTATATTATAACTGTTTATAATATTTTACAAAAGGGAAATTCCAAGGTTAAAGTAAATGAATGGTTGTGAGTGAAAACTTTGTTTTGTATTGAGCTCTAACTTTTAGGTTTGTGCGACAGTCTCAGATTAATAATTTCTGCTAATTATGACTTGTAGAGCGACCTTGTACATTTAATGTAACCTCTTCCATACCACTACAGAAAAAGATAGAAAAATGGACACCACCCTGGTAAGATGAATGAACTAGTGTGGCACCGACTTTGTCAGACAAGGCAGTGTGAAAGATGGTAGAGAAAGCTCTAGCAAGCCCTTTGCTTGGAAGCATGAGAGGCAAAAATAATTGATCTGATGTGGAGTGGAGTGTTAGGTCCTTTGTTTGACAACAAGTGTATGTTTAGCTAGCAGGACATTCATCTGTGGGCATCATGGAGAACCAGGACCTTAATAAACTGATACTCCTATAAACTATGATATAATATAAATTACAGGTTTATCAGTTTAACTCAGCACTTTATAATGTGTTAAAGCCTTCCTTATGCATGAGTTCAGTTCACCTCCAGCAGCCTAGGGTAATAAGCAGGTCAGGGATTAAAGCTTCAGTTATCTCACAGAGCATGTATGTGTTGCCTAAAGTCAGCCAGTGAGTGCTGGAGTTGGTTTCAAAGCCAGGCCTACAAGAGCCAGCCACATTTTATTATCACCTGTCCAAGCGTCCATGCAACTGTGGTTCAGGCCACCCCAAGAAACCCTGAGATGGAGTGGGGGTAATACTTTCTTCATGCTGTTCTATTTCCTCTCTCAATTTCTTTCTTTGTTTCCTATTCCTGTTTAATTTATATTCCTTCTCCACCTAACTCCCCTCACTTTATTGCCTTTTTCCCTACTTTGAAGGTATATTTTGAAAGTATATTAAAGCTTAGCACCACTGGTTTCTACAACAATCCTATAATGGAAAAACACACTTAATTTTTAGCCTCACTTACCCGTAAGATGCTGATATGCAGTGGAGTTCCACTATCATGCATGAAATGAAGGCAGTATCAGGAGCAAGTTCCCAGATGCATGAGGGCAGGCAGTGCCTTAGTGCCTTTCACTGTTTTAAAGCCTTAGTAAGAAACTAATTTCACAGCCAGAAACCAGATTGAGAATGCGTTCAGATTCACCCATCTTTTCATCCATCTATCAAACTATATATCCAACAGTGTTATCCATGAGTCTGAAATGACAAAGGTAAAAAAAAAAAAAAAATCCAAGTCACTGCTAGTGAAGAACTCACATGTATGTGAGAGACACTTTGGTGGATCCTATGGAGGGGGGGATAATTAAGAATAAGCCCCTATTCTAAGCAAGTGTATCCCCAGGGAGGAAATACATAGATGCAATTCTAAGTGGAGAGGTCCTTCAAGCTGAAAAAGCAAGGCTTGATGCCAAAGTACTTGAGCCCTGGCATTATGTAGGTGTGTGATTTTAGGCAAGTTATTCTCTCTGAGAGTGTAGGTAGAGGAAATTACATATTGGGCTTATAAAGGGTTATTTGAGCCAACAGCTACATTCAACATTGTAAGAGTTCTAGCTCTTCCATTCTTTTCGAAATGGTGTTAGATAAATTCTCTTTTCTAGCTCCTGCCACTACCCCACACAGAATATGAAAACAGATACATTTTTATATTAAGTTTACATAAACTCTGCAATGAAAGCTATTAAGTCTACTGAATTCAGTGTTCCAAGATCATTTTTATATTGCCCTTTCTGTTAATTGGTGTTCCAAGGGAATGTATGTGACACAGGATCTGAAATATATTGCACAAAACCAAACATAACTAATTGCAGCATAAAACATATTGTAAATAAAAAATTAATTATATTGCAGAGTCTTCTTTAGACATACTATGAATATTGACATGCTGAGTAAGGCCAACGTGAGCAAGGGGAATACCGATTAAGAGAATAGAATTGAATTTTAAATTCTAGTTTAAAAAAAAAAAGAGTTAATGGTGTTGAAGAAATTGATAAGAGTTAGTAATCTATTTTTAAATAGTGCAAAATAATTTGACTAAGGATTAGATTGCTGTAAGCGAGCAAATAAATAACAAGTAATGTTTATATTTTTCTAGGAATTGTGAATCTCGACAGTGAGTTTCAAGGAATACTTCTTTTACCAAAATGTCTACATTTTATATTGTCACATTGTTGGCCCTCCCTCCAATCCAAACAAACTATTCTATCTATTGTCACTTTGGTTTGGGCATGATTACCATAGGAAAGATTTCATCTTCTAAATCCATGAGAATGAGGGACATTATCACCAGAGCTTCCGACAAGTTTAGGTAATTCTGCTTAGGCATTGGACCAAGTAGACTTGAACTGAGGATATTTAGCCTGTAAAAGAGAAGAATTAGGAGAATATATTAGCTATGTTCTAAAAAGAGGATTGGTCTTTGAAAGAAAGATGAGTTTCGTTATCCGGGGCGTCAGAAAATACAATCAACACCAATGGATAAAGGTAGAGCAGTTTGGTTCATAATAAGGAAGAACTATCTAATAATTTTGCAAGACTGAAGTTGAATGGCATAGAGATGGCCAGGTTCCTGTTCTTGGAAGAATTTTGCAAATGCTTAATATCTACTGAGTTGGAGTATATAAAAAGGGATTAAATGACAGATGGAAGGTTGAAATAGAGCAGTCTTTTAAAATCTTGGCTCACACCACATTACTAGGACATGAAAATAATAAATCTTGATTGACATTTAAAAATTTTTTTTGTTTTTTTAAATAATTTATCTTTATTTTTCAATTACAGTGGCATACAATATTAGTTTCAGGTGTACAACGTAGTGATTAGACATTTATATAACTTACAAAGTAATCACCCTGATCAATCTAGATACTATAGGTAGTTTATTACAATATTATCGACTGTATTCCTTATACTATACTTTACATCCTCATGACTATTGTGTAACTACTAATACATACTTCTTAATCCCTTCCTCTTTTTCACCCACCTCCTCAAACCCCCCTCCTATCTGGCTACCATCAAAATGTTCTCTGTATTTATGAGTTTGTTTCTGTTTTGTTTGTTTATTTTGTTCTTTAGATTCCATATGTAAATGAAATCATATGACATTTGCCTTTCTCTGTCTGACTTACTCCACTCAGCACAATACCTTATAGGTTTATCCATGTTGTTATAGATGGCAAGATTTAATTTTTTTGTGGCTGAGTGTTGTTCCATTGTGTGTGTGTGTGTGTGTGTGTGTGTAACCACTTTTTTATCTTTTCATCCATTGGTGGACATCCAGGTTTCCTCCATGTCTGGGCTATTGTAAATAATGCTGCAATGAACATATGGATTCACATGTCCCTTCAAAGTAGTGTTTTGGGTTTCTTCGGCTAAATATCCAGCAGTGGGATTATTGGATCCTTCTTTATCTCCTGTTAATAGTCTTTGCTTTAAAGTCTGTTTTGCTTTGTATAAGTACTGTTACTCTAGCTTTTTGTTTGTCACCATTCTTATGAAATATCTTTTTCCATCCCTTTCAGATTGTGTCTTTTGATATGAAGTGAGCCTCTTATAGGCAGCCACTATGAAAATATGGAGGATCCTCAAAAAATTAAAAATAGAACTACCATATGATTCTCCATTTGCACTTCAGGGTATTTATCTATAGGAAACAAAACACTAACTTGAAAAGGTATCTAAATCTCATGTTTATTGTAGCATTAATTACAAGAGCCAACAACCTAAACGTTTATCATTTGAAAAATGTATAAAAAAGGTTATATATATGTAGATATGCACATATATATATATATTATTCAGACAAAAAGAATGAAATATTCCCACTTGCAACAATATGGATGGACTTAAAGGGCATTAAGCTAAATAAGTCAGAGAGAAAAAAGATATATACAATACGATCTCACTTATATGTGGAATCTAAAATAAAAATGAGCTTATGGATACAGAGAACAGATTGATGGTTGCCTCAGGTTGGGGGCGGTGATAGTGGTGCAATTTCTGAAGAGGGTCAAAAGGCACAAATTTCCAGTTATAAAATGAATGTCATGGGGCTGTAATGTACAGATGGTGACTACTGTTAATAACACTGTATTACATATTTGACAGTTACTGCGACAGTGGATATCGAAAATTCTTATCATAAGAAAAATATTTTGTAACTATGTATGACGAAGGCTGTTAACTTATTGTGATAATTTTTCAATATATACAAATAACAAATCATTACATTGTACTCCTCAAACTAGTATAATGTTGAGTTAATTATACCTAAAAAAAATAAAAAATAAAAAAATTAAAAAAGCAGGGTGGAAAGTTGGGCTTTAATGAGTAGTACTTTCTCCCATTTTCACTAAAGGCCTCAAACATGGCAAATACTTCCTTTTATGGAATGACCTTTCAAGGATGACAGTCTTGAAATTAAGAAAGAAGCAAAGGGTTTATTCAAAAGTTCATTTCCAGCTTGGAAAAAAGAGTGGGGGGGAGGTGACAATGGCCGTTTTAAAAAAATAAAACATCGCACATTGCTGTGTTTGTGTTTTGTCTTTTTTTTTTTTTTTTTTCAATGTCTGGTCCAGGTGAGTGGAGTCCATTCCACCAGGAAGGAAAGCAAAGCTAGGCTGGAGTTTGCAGGGTGTGCTTTGTGGTTTCCGGTGTGTATGTGGGATGTAAGTGCAGATTCACATGGAGGGGCAGGAAGAGGATTGACTGGGATGTGCTGAATGCCAGGAGAAGCTGGCAAAGCAGAAGCTGCTGCCATGACCCGTCTTCTGTCCAGGTGAGTGGAGTCCATTCCACCAGGAAGGAAAGCAAAGCTAGGCTGGAGTTTGCAGGGTGTGCTTTGTGGTTTCCGGTGTGTATGTGGGATGTAAGTGCAGATTCACATGGAGGGGCAGGAAGAGGATTGACTGGGATGTGCTGAATGCCAGGAGAAGCTGGCAAAGCAGAAGCTGCTGCCATGACCCGTCTTCTCAGAGGAGGCCAGATCTCACGAGATCTCGGGAGTTCTCCGGGGGATGTAAGGAGAGTCCTGGGATGAGTAACACCTGGATTCCCCGGCGGTCAGAGGTTGTTCTTACCAGATTCCTCAGTAAGGAGTCTGGCTTACAGCAACTAGCAAGTACACTCGAATTCTGGACGTGCCCCACAACCCCTCTTAGTGTCACAGTTCACAGCAGCTCATTCTATGGTCTGAGCCAGCTATGGAGGACTGGGACCTGGACTGGTGGGTGAGCAGAAGCAGGACACCGGAAGCCAGAAGGCGGAGTGAACTGCGCATGATTGGGCCGCAAGTATATTGCCGTCATGGAGGCTTCTGGCGTGGGCTGCCGGGACCCCAGCTGGATGTCTGCCAAGGTCCAAGGCAGCAGAAGCCTGAATGTGCCTTTTCATTGCACATCCTTGGGACCAGTTACTCCTCTGGGAAGCCTCTGGAGGAGACTGTAGCCGCCTGTTCCCCCAGCCTTTTCTCTGAAGAACAGCCTCAGGCAATTGTGCTTTCTTTCTGGGAAAGTAAATTGGTTTAGTCATTATGAAACACAGTATGGAGAATAATACTCAAAGAATTAAAAATAGAACTTCCATGCCACCTAGCAATTCCACTTCTGGGTATCTATTTAAAAGAAATGAAAACAGGATATTGAAGGGACGTATGCACGCCCATATTTGTTCCAGCATTATTTACAGTAGCCAAGGTATGAATGGGAACAACCTAAAAGTCCATCAGGGAGTGAATGGATAAAGAGGTTGTGATATAGATACACAATGGAATATTATTTAACCGTGAGAAATAAGGAAATCCTGCTATGTGCAACAACATGGATTTGCCTTTAGGACCTTATGCTAAATGAGGTAAGTGAAAGACATATACTATATGATATTACTAATATGTGTAATCTAAAAAGCGAAACTAATAAAGAAAAGAAAAGAAAAAGAGTAGAATTTTAGTTATCCGAGACTGGGGCGTAGGGAAATTTGGGATATGTTGCTCAAGTGTACAATTTTGAAACTAGTAGATAAGTCCTGGAGATCTAATGCACTGCATAGTGATTATAGACGATAGTACACTATTATAAACTTTGAAGTTGCTAAAATACTAGATCTTAGTTGATTCTATCACAAAAAAGAAATTATTATGTGAAGTGATAGAGGTGCTAGCTAATGCTACGGTGGTAATTGCATCAATCAGTGTGTACTTGTATCAAATCAGTATGTTGTACACCTTAAATTTAGACAGTGTTTGTCTACAGCCATGCCTCCCTGAACGTGCCTGATTCTGTCTGATCTCAGAAGCTAAGCAGGGTTGGGCCTGGTTAATACTTGGATGGGAGACCACCTAGGAAGACCAGGTGCTATAGGCGTAAAAAATAAAAAATAAGAGATTGTAAGCTGACAAGCTCCTTGCAATCTGTGAGGTCAACCAAGGGTTGCCTTGCCTAAAAAAAAAAAAATTTAGTGTTCTATGTCAATTATATCAACAAAGATAAACTTTAAAAAGTGTGTATAGATTAGTTATCATGCATCACAAACTATTCAATTTATTTTCAATACTTTGGTCCAAAGCTGAACTTTCATACTAAGATTTGCACCACCTGGAAATTAAACAATTTGGATATTTATCCTACACTTGTCTCTAACCAATTGTGGAACCTAAGATAAGCCATTGCGTTTCCATAGGTCTCTAATAGCATTGTATTAGGGTTTTCTAGACAAACAACAAATGGAGATACGGAGATATAGGTATAGATATAGATATAAATATAGAAAAGAATTATTTATTGTGGGAATTGTCCCACTCAATTATGGAAGCTGAGAAATACCACAGTACACTGTCTATATGCTGGAGAACCAGGACAGCCAGTGGTATAATTCAGTCCTAGACTGAAGACCTGAGAACCAGGGGAGTATTGGTGTAAATCTGAGTCTAAAGGCCTAGAAACAAGAAGCACCTCTGTTTGAGGGCAGGGAAAGATGTCTGTCCCAGATCCAGAAGACAGAGAAAGAGAATTCACCCTTCCTCAGTGGATTGGATGATGCCCTTTTGGGTCCTCAGTGGATTGGATGATGCTCCCTCGACCCCGACACACACACACACACACATTGGAGAGAGTGACCCTTACTCCGCTTACTGATTGAAATGCTTCTGAAACACCATCACACATACATCCAGAAACAATGTTTTGCCAGCTATCAGGGCATCGCTTAGCCCAGTCAAGTTGATACATAAAATTAACCATCACAAACATTTTTTTTTAAAGGTATAATATCTAATACGGTAAAATTCACCCTCTCTAGTGTACAGTTTTGTGAGATTGACCTTTGTAAACAAATGTGTGCCCACTGCCACAATCACAGAAAAGTTCCATTAGTCACCTCCCAAATTTTCACATGTCCTTTTGTAGACAGCCCTTCCATCCCAATCTCTAGCAATCACTGATCTGTTTTCTGTCCCTATAGTGGTACTTTTGAAAAAATGTCATATAGATGGTATTATATAGAATGATACTGTCATTAATATTTTGTGTCTGCCTTTTTTCACTTAGTCTAATGTGTTTGGGTATTATCCACATTGTCTCATCTAACAGTAGTTTGTTCTATTTTATTGATCAGTAGTATTCCATTGTATGGATGGACCATAGTTTATCCATTTTTGTTTGAGGAACATTTGGATGGTTTCCATTTTTTTTACATGGCGAGCCACTGCATTAGCATTCCAACCAATAACGTATGAGAGTTTATGTTGTACTTCATTCTCATCAGTGGTTGGAATTACCAGATTTTTTTTTTTCTTTTTCTTTCATCTTTCCTAATATATATGTGGAGGTGGCTTATTCTGTTTTTAATTCTCTAATGACAAATGATTTTAAAATCTTTAGTGTCCTTATTTATCATTCATATACTTGCTTTGGTGAAATTTTTGTTCATATATTTTGCTCATTTTTAAAATTCTGTTTTATTTTCTTATTATACAGAGTTGGGTTTTCAAAGTTCTTTACATACTAGATGCAAGTCCTTTATCAGTATATAATTTGCAAACTTTTTTCCCATGCGTGGCCTGTTTTTCATTTTCTTTATAGTGTCTTTTGAAGAGCAGCTGTTCTTAATTTTACTGATGTTCAGAATATTACTGAAGTTCAGTTTTTCTTTTATGCACTTTTATATTATATCTATGAAATCTTTCTCCAGTATATGCTTTAAAATATTTTTCTCCTATGGTTTCTTTTAAAAATCATATAGTTTAAAGTTTTATGTTTAGATTTATGATTCATTTTGAATTAATTTCTGTGTAAGGTTTGATATATGGGTTGAGATCTATTCATTAGGTATATGAATATTCATTTGTTCCAGCACCATTTGTTGAAAAAAAGATCATTTTTTTTCTATTGAATCACCTTTGCACTTTTGCAGAAAATGAATTGATCGTATATGTGGCTCTGTGTTCAGACTTTCTATTTGTTCCATAAGTCTATATGTCCAGCATTTTAATGGAATAAATACAATAGAAAAGGGGGAAAAAAGGAAAGAAATGGAAGGGAAGAGAGGAAAGGGAAGAGATCTCCAATAAGGGCAAATATTGTTTTATGAAACTCTTTCTTTAGGTAAATATATGTAAGAGCTTGTATTTTTCTGTGTGTGTATGTGTGTGTGCATGTGCACAGACACTCATATTATGGAAATCATCATGTATAATACTTTTGAGGTTTCAGTTACAAACCTGAAAATATTAAATTAGATGCCTCTTTCAGCCCTCTTCTAAAATCTCTAATATCTGTCTCTGAGTGATGTGAACTCATGCTGGTGCTTCCCTGTGCCCTGTAAATACATTGCAGATTTTTACATAGAAAGAGCTGAAATGATAGAATTGAACAGTTTTCAAGATATTTGAGATAATGGAAATGGGTGATGTGTTCAATTAATGTATTCTCATTTAGAAAATCCTACTCATATTTTACCGGTAGGCCGTTAGGAAAATTAGCCTCATCCCTTTTATTTGCTTTCTGCAATAGATAGATAAATAGACAGATAGGTAGACAGATGGATTCTCTCCCATTTTGTACTCTGCAATGGTTCATAAAGGTGGCAATGTCTTCCACCTTTCCTCCAGTATGTGCTCTCCCCTTCTGCAAAACCTGACTTCATGCCTAGGCTTGTGCCTATTTATAAAAAAAATATAACTTCCTACAGCACTTGCAGCTCTGTGTACCAATGTGATTATTTCCTTACTAATGGGATTTAATCAGAAATATCATGGAGCAGATTCAAGGAGCTTTTTATTTTAATTTATTTTGTCCCTGAATGAAGTACCGTCATGCACACTATGCCCTACTTCATTCTTTCCTTTTTAATCTTTTCTAGAGTCTGGAATGAGCATACCAGCTTGCAGATTTGATAATGAAGCCCCCACTCACCAATGCTGCAAGGTGCCTGAGCTGCTGAAAATTCCATAGAGCGAAGCTATCACTTCAACTGTAGGCAGCATAACAATTCATTTAGGTAAGGAAAACTCCACTTGAATCTTGTGGGATATTTTTCCTTTTGTTAATCGAGGTTTTTCTGTTACTTGCAATGACATAGCCACCATTCCTTTTGACGGTGCTCCTGATTTCCCCTCACTACTGTACAGAAACAACAGAATCCCGTTGTTTCCCCATCTTTACAAACCATACCACATTGCTGTTAGACCAAGGGAACATGGAGTCAACTTGGACCCACATCTAATACATCAGCAAAAACTATTCTGCCTTCACAACACATACAGAAATCACCTTTTTCTCATCATTTGAACCTGGGTGTTAATATTAATCTCCCTCTTTCCACCCTTACTCCCATAATTCAGTTCTCATCAGAACAGCCGGAGGAGGCCAGTTTGACATAAGTCATCCACTTCACTGTCTGCTCAAACCCTGCCAATGGCTCTTCCTACTCAGTAAAATCCAGAGCCCTTATTAAGTCCGTCTGAACACCAGTTTTTCTGACCTCTGATATCTCTGCACTGTCTTCTTCGCTTTCTCTTATTATCTCATTTCCACCCCTCCTGGCTGGCATGCTGTTTTCTTTGCCGGGTACCCTCTTACCCTAGACACATTCATGGTTCACTTCCTCCCTTCATTCAGGCCTCTGCTCACATGTGAACTCATCTCACAGGAGAGTTTTTTTTTTTCCACTTATATAACATATTACCACTTCCAACACTTTACGTCCCCCATACTTTGTCTCATATTCTTCACAACACTTAACCTCAGAGTATTAGCTTTTAAAATTCACCTGTTGATCCTCTTCCCTCACAGACACCAGGGCTTTCTTTTATTCACTGATGTATCTACAGAACCTAGAACAATGCTTGACATGTATATGGTACCAACTCAAAAATGTTTGTTGAATGAATGCATAAATCGATGAGAAGTTGAAGATGAGATATATACTTCTGAATCATGACTATGATGTTTTCCTCCTATAAGGTCTCAAGTAATTAACTTACCTCTGATCCTCACTTTTTTCATCTCTCAGTGGGTATAAAATATTTACCTGAGGGTATTGGTGTGGGAATTAAATGAAATTATCCTGATAAAACAAAATGCCCAGCACAAGGCTCTTCACAAAGATGGATTTAGTAAGAGTTTGATAAATCACTGCATGTTGAAGAAAAGTGTAACCAAAGGCATCTAATGATTTTAAGAGAAAGTATCTTGCAAGATTTTCCAGGCTAATGACGAGTAAATTCAGATAATCTCCAAGCATTAAATAGAATTTACAATGCCTTAATTCAGTTCTCCAAAGCATTAAACGTTCAAGATTAAGAAATATCTGTGTGTTTTATGACTTGTAAAATGAATGGTATTTAGGATTATAAATCTGAAGTGTTTGGCTGGAAGCTTGGGAGACTTTGTGGCTTTTGGCTAACCCCTTGAGAGCAATCTCGGTAGAGAGGGATTGGCACTTTCCAGTATCTTGTCCCCCAGGAAAGGCTGCTATAGTTTTTAACATGCAAAGGGCCCTTTTATTGCTCTACTCACATGGAAGATGCCTCCCTTGAGAGTGCAGTCAGTTCAGACCTGAGTTCCCTTACACTAGAATAATTCTGAGACAAATTAATTTGGAAACTTTCCTGTCATCCCTGACATACTTGTCAGTCGTCTTCTCCTCTGGGGGACTCTTCTCTCCTTTACCTCCTTGTCCAAGCTCTTCTAGTCTTCCTGTCCTGGGTCCCACCTGAGTCTACTTTCCTCCATCCCGAGACTTTTTATTGTGACCACAGAAACTCATTTTCCCCCTTAACATTTTGAAATTTCTCTGCCTGGCATTAATATACATACTTTTTTTCTCTAATGAGCACATTTGCCCCCTGATGTCATCTCAAGCTTGTGCTGCTTATGCTTTTGTACTTCATATAACTAGGCTCTTAAGGTAGGTTGAAATTTCTTACCACTTCTCTGCTGTAAGACTTTCTGCCATGATGGAAGTGTTCTGTATTTATGCTGTTCAACATGGTCATAACTAGCTAAATGTGTCTCTAGAGGACTTGAAAAGTGTTTAGTGTAACTTAGAAAGCGATTTTTAATTTAATCTTGTTAATTTAAATTAAATACATGTGGCTAGTGTCCATGATATCAGACATCACAGTTCTAAACCCTTTGTCTTCCAACTTCAAGTAAAAAGGTACTTTTGATTTTAGAGATACCACCCTCTACCCTTTACCTTCTGACTAATTTAGTTAATTGGTCAAATTAATTCAATTCTTTGTCTCTTAGTTTGCTGTCTTGTCTTTCCATTCTAAGCCCTACCATTCATTACTCTAGGTAACTTCAGCTTTTACACAGATGTAACATCTGTTCAATTCCTGATGCCCCAATTCTTAATATTTTTACACTTAATATAATTTACTCTACCCATAGGTTGCACTTGAAATATTAAATTCGAATTATGGCACCTTCTAAGCAGCACGCTACATAGCTGACAGGAAAAAGATTGGATAATGTCCTGTTTGTCTTTTAGATGGCCCATCTACTAGAAGTGTTCCCTAGTACTTCCCTTTAGATTTAAGAGTTCTTCCCTACTATGTATCACCACCTACCTGGTCCATAAGGATGCAGCACTTAATATTATTCTAACTTGATACGTTGTAGCACTTAGCAGCAGCTACTGCAACTACGTCTGGACTTCTCTATCTTCCTTCTAGAACATGTGGGGAAAAAAACATTCTAATTCAAATACTACTACAGAGGAATCAGGCTGTAGTAGATACATAGAAGCCTCTCAATAAATGAGTAAAGGCAGGAGTGAGTGAATGAATTGACTCATTTTATTTGCTGACAGGGCAAGTCACAATACTTAATAAGCAGATCCCTGACAACTACCCTAGACTCAGAGGAATAATGACAGTGATCTAGATAGAGAAATAGGGCCGTGTTCCATTCCCCAGTAAGCACAGAGAGCCACGCTGGACCACAGATGTCCTAGGGTAGTCTTTTCCTGCTCAGGATTTGCATTTCCAGCTAGAATTTAATCTACCTACCAGGTCAATTTTGTAGGTGATAATTAGTAATTTCAACACAGATTTGAAACTATCACAGAGTTCCTAACCAGTCAGGTTTCACAGCTTTTATTGGAGCTTATACTTTGGATTTTCTCGGTTGAATTTTTCTTTGATTGGTAATTAAAAAAAAAAAACAACAACACTTTATTGGGGTATCATCGACATACAAAAAGCTGTACATATTTAATGTATACAGCTTGATGAGTTTGGAGATATGTGTGTACATGAAACCATCACCACAATGTCATCAGCATCCATTACCACCAAAAGTTTCTGTCTTTTTTTTTTTTTTTTGTATATAGGAACACAATACATGAGATATACTCTCTTAGCAAATTTTTAAGTATTCAAAACATTATTGTTATCTATAGGTACTATGCTGTGCAATAGATCTCTAGGGCTTACTCATCTTGCATCACTAAAATTTTGTATACTTTGACTAACAGCTCCTCATTTTTTCCTGCTCTGGCCCCTAATAACCACTGTTCTACTCTTTACTTTTGTGAGTTTGATTATTTTAGATTCCTCATATAAGTGGGATCATGTAGTATTGTTTTTCTGTTACTGGCTTATTTCATTTAGCATAATAACCTCTAAGTTTATTCATATTGTCACAAAACAGGATTTTCTTATCTTTTAAGCCTGAATAGTATTTCATTTTATGTGAATACCATATTTTCTTTATCCATTCATCCACTGATGGACATTTAGGTTGCTTCCATGGCTTAGCTAATGTGAATAATGTTGAAATGAACATAGGGTGAAGATAACTCTTTGAGATACGTTTCTATTGGCTATATAGTGGGATTGTGAGATCACATAGTTCCATTTTTAATATTTTGAGAAATCTCAATACTATTTTTTATAGTGGCTATATCAATTTATATTCTTATTAACACTGTACACTTGATATCTGTTGATTTTTTTGGATAATAGCTATCCTAACAGGTGTGAAATATCATTGTGCTTTTGATTTGCATTTCCTTGATGATTAATGGTAATTAACACTTTTATATACCTGTTGATCATTTGTATGTCTTCTTTTATGTCTTCTTTTGAGGAATGTCTATTTAGATTCTTTGCTCATTTAAAAAAGCTTTTTTTTTTTTTTGCCGTTGAATTATATAAGTTCCCTATATATTTTGGATATTAACCATTTATCAGATATATGGTTTGTAAATATTTTCTCCCATTCCTCGTTTGCCTTTTTACTTTGTTGATGGCTTCTTTTGCTATATGGAACTTCTTTAGTTTGTTATAATCCCATTTGTCTACTTTTCTTTTGTTGCCTGTACTTTTGATCTCATATGCAGAGTATTACAATTCTAATGGATTGTCTTTGCTTAATCAAGCACAGTGGAACAGTTCCTCATTCCTACTAGCAATTTGATGTGGTTTCTCTGAATGAATGCAAAACCCAATTTCAGATGATACAACACATGTCATCCAATCTCTCTACTTTCTCTACTTTTGCAATATTAACAATTTAAAGTTTTTTTTCTGAAATAAGAAGAATACGTACATTTAAGTTATGTGGGACCAAGGCAGGTACAAGATCTGGTGTCAGCTCTTCTTTCTTGTAATTTACAATGTGTTTTGAAGTTTTAAGGGAAAATGCTATGATTTAAAATATTTTAACATAAAAATCTTTTACATATCCAAAGGAGAAGGATGAAATCTTTGCAAACACTGAGAGTTTCTTAAGAAATTTTGAAAGTTACTTTTGTTCTTTATACCTCATTATTATTACATTTTTAAAGAAAATACTGCAATCCTAGCCCATTGTTTTGAAATACTGTCTTTGTCAAATAATAAGAATAGCAAATCATTATAACCTAGCATTTTGAGGGTTTTCCTTGGGAAAAAATCTGTTAAATACTCTATGTAACTTATAATTTAATAATGACATCAATACATAAGTTGAATAGTAATATAAGCATTTTGCAGATGAGAAAATGGAAGCACAGAGAGCTTAAGTAATACTACCAATATCAGACAAATTATGCATTTTCATTGTGAATCCAGTTTCGTTCCAGTGCCCATGCTGTTAACTGCTGAGCAGTATTTCCCTCTTCCTATATTCTTCTATATGAATCATATGAGTCACAGATTTTTTTTTTCTCCAATGTGTGTATTACATTGTCTTAATTACCATAGATACAGATTATGAAGTTAGAGAACATCTGGTAAAGCAAGTCTTCTCTTATTGTTCTTTATTATTTTTAAGATGCTCTTCCAAGCAAATCAAATATAGCAACATATTAAAAAGATTATATACCACAATCAAGTGGGCTTCATCCCAGAGGCACAGGGATGGTTCGACATACACAAATCAATTAATGTGATACCCTACATAAAGAAATTAAAAATAAGAATCATATGATCATATCAATAGATACAGAAAAAGCCATCGACAAAATTCAGCACCCATTTATGATCAAAACCTTTAACAAAATCGGTATAGAAGGAAAATACCTTACTATAATAAAGGCCATGTATGACAAGCTCTCAGCCCACATTATACTTAATGGTGAAAAACTAAAAACCTTCCCTCTAAGATCAGGAACAAGGCAAGGCTGTCCACTATTGCCACTGTTATTCAATATAACATTAGAGAGCCTAGTGAGCACAATCAGGCAAGAGAAAGATATAAAAGGCATCCAAATAGGAAACGAAGAAGTCAAACTGTCACTATTTGTGGATGACGTGATTCTCTATATAGAGAACCCTACAGACTCCATAAGAACACTACTAGAAACAATAAACAAATACA
>NW_006431210.1:8489083-8497735 GCF_000325575.1 Pteropus alecto
GTGTCCTCAAAAAACTAACAATTGATCTACCATATGATCCAGTAATCCCTCTACTGGGTATTTACCCCAAAGAAGCTGTGGTACATATATACAACGGAATATTACTCAGCCATAAGAAGATGACATACTGCCATTTGCAACAACATGGATGGACCTTGAAATAATCATACTAATTGAAATAAGCCAAACAGAAAAGGTTGAAAATCACATGATAACATTTATATGTGGGATATAAACCTAAAAGCAACAAATGAACAGGACAAACAAACATATACCCATTTTATTGTTTCAGAGGGGAAGGGGAAAAAGTGTTTAAAAAAATGAAAAAAAAAAAGATCTTCCATGTTATGTATTACTCAGTAATTGTACGTTGTGCATATATTTATTTTGAATCAGAGTATGAAGCTCCATAATAATCCCATAAGGATTCTGATGAGGATTATATTGAATCAATGGATTGCTTTAGGTAAAATGCTGTTGTATATAATTTGAAGCTTCATGTGTAGCAATATGGTATTTATCTTCATTAAGGCATCTTACATGCCTTCCATAAGGCTTTATTTAGATCTTTAGTGTTTCCTGAGAGCTATATACAGTTCAAAGGATTTTATAGTAATTTTGCTATTTTGAATTATTACTCTAATAATTTTTAAAAATCAATATTTTAAAAAATACATTTTCGAGGGAGTCTATGAAAACCATTGTTTTTTTTAGCTTTTAATTTTGAAATAATTTGAGATTTACAGAAAATAGACTAATATGGGGATATTTCATATACCCCCACCCCTACTTCCCTTAAAGTAAACATCTTGCATATCCATGGCATAATGATAAAAACTAGGACATTAGCGTTTGAGCAAATATTATCAACTCAAGTAAAGACTTCATTTGAATTTCACCCATTATCAAGATCCTTTTTCTGTTTCAGGATTTCATTTAGTTTTCTCCTTCCATCTGTGATACTTGTTTCTCATTGTCTCTCATAACTTTTAACATTTTTGAAGAGTCCAGGACAGTGATTTTTGTAGAATGTTTCTTCATTAAGGTTTACCTGATAATTTCTCGTGAATAGATAGAGATTATGTCTTTTTAAAGGAATACCACCACAGAATTAATACGTCCTTCTTAGTATGTTATATCAGGTTACGTGTTGTCAGTATGTCCTATCACTGGTGTTACTACTCCTATCCTTCGGTAAAGGTGGTGTTTGCTGGGATTCTCCACTGTAAATTTTCTGTTTTCCCTTTTGTAATTAATAAATATTTTGAATGGTATACTTTGAGATTGTGCATATACCCTGTTTCTCTTCAAACTTCGGCTCACTAATTTTATCAGCTATCATTAAATCTTGCCTGTAGCAATCATTAGCAAGAAGCTGCACTTGTAATTTTTTATTTATCGTTTGAAATTCTTCTTTAAGAAAGAATTGTCTGTCTGTCTGCCTATCTATCATCTATCTATCTATCTATCTATCTATCTATCTATCTATCTATCTATCATCTATCTATCTATCATCTATCTATCTATCTATCTATCTATCTATCTATCTATCTATCTATCTATCATCTATCTATGTATCAGCTATCTATCTATTTGTTGCCATTTGGATTCACATATTAACTCTATTTATTGTTTTTTAATCCAGTACCATTATTATTTATTTTGTTGCTCAGATTATTCCAGTTTCTTCTCTTGGGAACACTTTCTGGTTGGCTTCTGTGCCCTTTTTGACAAGTTCCCATCCTTTTTTTGAGCACATTTTTAATTTTTCAGCACAAGATGTTCCAGCATTCTGCCTCTTCTTTTAGGAACTCTAGTTTGGTTTTTGTTTGATGATATTACATTTTAGTTTAAAGTGTCCATATAAAAAAACGTTTGCCAGGATATCTCTATTCTGAAATATATTGCAAAATGTTTTCCTAAATGTTTTTCATCTTAATCTCAGTTTATTACTTTATTTCTCTATTTCTATTTTATAGCTAGTCTAAGAATATTAATGTAGTTTTTAAATACCTAAATTGCATAGCTAGGGCATGGCAAAAGCTTGGACTTGGCACAGTTCTCCTGAATTCAGTATCCATGCTCTCTGTCCATACCACTGAGCCTGTTGTCATAGGAGACATATAGCATCTGCTTATCACAAACTGTTAAACATTTAAGGCTCTGTTGTTTTTACACCACGGTGTGTACAGCTTCTGTAGCTGCCTGAAAGCTCCCACTAGGTTATATACCTACTTATACAGCTGGTATCTGGTAATAATGAGATATCACATTCAGACTTGCCTTACTTTAAGCACTGCCCTACCCTGTCATCCCTAAAACATGAGCAATCTGATGAGATGTTAAATTTCAAATATTTATGGTAAGAAATATTAGTTGATGAATATCAAAAAAACTTAGATTTTTGTATATACTTTGATCAGTCAATAACTAAAATGAATTACTTGAGGAAATATGAATAATACAAACTTTGCTTAAGTTATAAAATAAAGATGAGTCCCTTTTGTCTGTGGCTGCATATGATCCTCTTAATTTCAAAATAATAGTAATAAAAAAAAAGTTCAGTGCCGAAGAGCTATGCGCAAGAGGATACACACCCACCCAAACAATTTATTGTGGCTATTATTTTCTGAATCTATAATTGTTCATGTCCTGACAAGTGTGACTTTTTTTTCAGAGACAGTTGAACTTGGTACTGTGAAGCCACCTAGGATGTAGGTCTGTAGAAATTTCACAAAAATGACCCCAAATAGGAGAAAATAAGCAATTCTATAACTTGTCAAATCTGAGAAAAATACAAAATTCCAATGTACTTTAACAGCAGCATGAGCTTTGGAGCATGAAATTTGCCACAGATTTCACAAGTGACTGAATATTTTCGATTTTGGCTTCCTCATCATTGAAATAGTTTAGATAATATCTACCCATGAAGGTGCCTGTAAGGATTAAGTCAGGAACTATAGGTTAAGCTGTCAGCACACTGCCCGTCATGGATGAACTGCTCTGTTAATGGTAGAAGTAGCTATTGGCCTTATTGTCATGAACATCACTATCATTTCTAATATTAAGATTAATTATAGCCTCCCATATATGTGCCTGTCTCTAGTCTGGAATTTGGATATTTTTTCCTTCTTTGTAAAACAGGCTGACCTGGTGCAGCTGCATTCAGAGATCGTCGCAAATGCTTTGCTAAGACCTGAAGTTGGTAGCTATGATACTGGCACTGATTGAAGAAAGGACAAGAACCCACTTCACTCAGCAATGCTTTATAACACGGTCTCAGAGAGGACAATTTCCTATCCCATGACAGTTTTATTATTACAGCTTTCATCTCAACAGGCAGAATAAATACAACCTTCATAAGAAGTGTTCCAGATAGGCCAGCAAGTATTACACTGACTTCTGACACAGTGAACCTTGCTGTTAAAATGTAATATTATCATGTTTGTTTTGTGCTTTGGAAAATCAGCTAGAATATTGAATATAATGCTGTTTTGTAGAAATGTTAATCATCTGTTAAACTATATTAATATGAAGCAGTCTCTCCTTCCATTCTTCAGATCCTGTTCTTTTTCTCTTTGTCAGATTCTGGATTAATTGTTCTTTATATTAATGTACATTTGACTTTTGGATGAGATTAGAAAACTCGCTGATGTCTGCCTTAAGATATTCACATAAAAAACATTTTGGGTAAATTCTTTCATTTTTGAAACACTAAGGTAAACCAAACATTGAAGAAAAAATTAAAACAAAAAAAAATCAAAATGATCCTCATCCCAGCCTAGTTTTGCTCATATCCTTAATTCCATACTGAGTATATAGTCCTAGAAGTAAAGTCGATGATTTTAGGGATATGCCCTATTGAGACAGTTGTATAACATATTGATATATTGGGGCGCCTGTAGTGAATATATGAAATTAAGAGTATGCAGATTATGACCTGTTTAACGAAGAGACACAAGCCACCCACAGCGAGTGGACAGTAGTTTATTCAGCATCTGAGTTCTTACTTTTAGGGAACTGAAAACCCCAGGGTCATTTTGATTGAAGGCGCAATTTCAGAACACTCACATGAAGGAAGTAAAGTTGTTAAGATTTATTACTTACAAATCCCAGAAATGAGGGTGGTGGGTTGCAGTGTGCCTGGGGAAGAGTAGTCCTCCATCCCAGATCACAGCAAGTTGGCATAGCAAGCATCTATTACTTATAAGGTGGTTAGGGAAGGTCACTAACTTTTGCGGGCTCAACCATTAGAGGTTATTTTATTTTATTTTATTTTATTTTATTATTTGTTATTATTTATGCCTACAGCACCTGGTCTTCCTAGGTGGTCTCCCATCCAAGTACTAACCAGGCCCGACCCTGCTTAGCTTCCGAGATCAGACATTGGGCTTGTTCAGGGTGGCATGGCCATAGACGATGGACCGTGGCTCCAGTGGGGCGCGAACCCAGGACCTTCTGCATGTAAAGCAGATGTGCTAACTGCAACATTATGGAGTCACGTCCTGTAAGCAGTTATTTTAAAAGGTGCCCCAGGAAAAGCAAAGCAGGAACCTGTAGTAGCAATCTTAAGCCTATGCCCTCATCTAAATGTTCAGATTCTGGGCATGCGCACAGCTGTCACACTGTAAAATGCCTAGGCAGCAACTCAAAGTAGCCGTTTTCTCATTACAGTTGGTTAATGGTTAATGTTTGAGCTCTGAGTTGAGTCTGCCTGGATTCATATTCTACCTTCTTACCAACAATGATGGTAAGAAGGTGACTTAGATGAGTTACTGAACTTCTCTGTCCTCCATTCATTCAACAGGTATTTACTGAGCTTCAGCTGTGGACCAAGCATGACTCTAAGTTCTGGGGACACAGCATTCTCTGAAAGAGATAAAATCTGTACCTAAATAATGCTTACATATTAGAGGGAGGAAATTAACAAATTATAAAGAAATGTATGTTAGAAAAAGGCAAAACTATGTAGACCTGGGTTGAGTGTAGGAGGAAGAATGAATAGGTGGAACACAGAGGATTTTAGTGTACTTAAAATACTCTATGATACCGCAGTAATGTCATGATACCAAATACATGTCATTGTACATTTGTCCAGAACCATAGGATGTACATCACCAAGAGTCAAGCATGGTGTAAACTGTAGACTCTGTATGGTTATGGTGCATCAATTGTAAGAAATGCATCACTGTGGTGGGAGATGTTGATAATATTAGAGGCTATGCATGTATGGGGATAAATGGTATATTTCGTTTAAAACTTCTCTAAAAAGATAGTATGTTTAAAAATGTGCAGTAGTAATGTTAGGTCATTCAATAATAATAAAGTTCAAATTTGAAGAATTTTATAAATGATGTTCAGATATCATACTTTATACATTTATAAATATCAGATGGATGAAAAATTTATTTGTGAAAAGTAACCCTAAAAGCAATAGAAAGAAACATAGGAGAAATATTTTTATTATTTGAAATAGAAAGAACCTTCTTAAATATGTAGGACAAAACAGAAGCTTAAAAATAATAGAGCGATAATCAGAATACAAGAAATGAGAATACAAGGATATAAAACATTCTGAAACCAGTTATCGCCTATAGAGAATGGAAATAATTGGCTAAGTGGATTTCATTTAGTGTACATGTATTGATTATTGAAGAAAATAAACCAATAGAAACAAGAAGACTATGACTGGAGATTTGTAACGAAGTGTTTGAACATACTTTTAGAGTAAAGATTAATCATACATTATACAAAATATTATAGAAATTATAAAAGGATGGGAAACATTCCAAACTTAATTTATAGGACAAGTGTAGCCTTGCTACAAATTCAGAGAAGGAAAAGATGAGAAAGGTATACAGAGAAATCATACAAATATTAACTAACGAAGTCCAGTATATACGATTAATTCACAAATAAAGGGATAGTTTAACATTTAAAAAATCTTTCAAAAATGTAATTCATCATGTTTATTAACGGGAACAATCATATGCTCACATCATCAAATACAAAAATTGTTCAATAAAATTCAACTTAATGTTTTTGATTTAAATAAGTAGAAAACTAGGAAAACATGAGTCATCTATAGTAAGACATTCATATATTTATAATGAAAGGAACAATAAATGATATTACTATATTCATAGCACCTCAACATTATACTAGAGATTCTAGCCAATAAAATAGGAAAAGAACAATATGCATTTTAACAAAAGTGACATTAATTGCAAAAATATTATCGTGTGCAGATAAACAAAATTATAATTTTATTATGGTCTTCAGATGTAAGATACACATATACCGAAACACCTGCAATATCTAATTAGAAATAAAATTTTTTTTAACAATTTATATTAGTGACCATGTGTATATAATACTTAGGACTATGTTTTCAAAAGATATTAAAGAATTTTATAGGGAAAATAAAATATTTAGAGACATAGAGTAAATGTGAATAGATGGAGATATATATTCTATCTGTGCATAGAAAGACTCAATGCCATAAAGATGATGCTTTAAACCAGATTTATATAGAATGGTATTTTAATCATATTCCCATGATGGTTTATAGAACCAGAGAAAATAGTCTTTGGAGGTAAATTGCTAAGCAGGAGGTCTGTAATCCATTCTCTTTTCACTGGGAGGGTGCTCAGTGAAAGATGGAGGGTGGTCACAAAAGAAAGTCAGCAGGTCAAATATTTTTGTAAACTTTCTAGTGAAAACCAACCTGGAAACAAGATAGTGGTATTTGGTGATAAGGAAGATTTTTATCAGTGCAATTCTATTTTCAAGATATATCTGGTAACCTAGGACTTCTTTTGGTAAAGAACCAGTAGTTAGTTCTATAGCATGTGGCTCCAGGTAAGCTAAGTATATGAGTGTAATATGAGATATTTCATGACCACACAACTTGAGTAGAAATCTCCTATGCTTATCTGGGTCCAGAGAATGTCTTGATATTGAAAGAAGAAGAGAATTGCATAACATTGGAATTCCTAGATTTCTTTCTGCTTTATCTGTGCTCTGAGATTATATGTATCCTTTGAGTTAGTAATAAAGTTTGTTATTGGGTGAGGTTTCTGATTTATGTTAGTCTTATATGGCAATCTTATCCTTTGTAATATCTCAAATCTAAATATTAATACAGAATAATAAAGGAGAAAATAGCCCATGGATTTTTCAAAGAATTAAAAGTATTGACTGCCTATGCCAAATATCAGAGCTTATTTTAAATCCATTGCATGAAATTAGATAATATTGGATGAAATCAACATAATAGAGCCAAAAAACACTCAGAGAGTAAAAGGTAAACTTCAGACTAGGAGAAAATACTTCAAAGGCAGCATATTTTATTTTATGCCTTTGACTCATCACTAAGAAAATTAGTCATTTTGGAGAGTTGATTAACAAATTCATTTTTAGTCAATACCATATTTGATGAAATACTGTTTTATGGTATACATTTATAAAACATCTTTTAAAGCAGATTGATGAGTCATAATTTATTAATCACATTAGAAAAATATACAGTGGATTTGAAAAATGATAGATGATTTTTTATTTAAAATACTTATGATAAATTATTCATAATTATAAAAATAACTCATTGCTGTAAAATTAGGAATTTAAAAGAATTCCATTTCTTACAAGCAGTGCATATGTCCAGTGTTCTTGAAAGTATTGTTGGTTTAATGCTTCTGTAATATGCCACATTAAGGTGGTTTCCATGGAGACAATTTTTGCTTAAGTTTAGGTGAGAATATAAGTTAATTTTAAATGAGTTGAAGAAGTGGAAATTTCATAAAGTGAATGGTAACCATATCTATCTAGCTCATCAATTTTAAACCCTCAAGTTGGTGAAATCTTTTTTAAACATATTTTTTCATCCTTTTTGTTTTCTGCCTATTTCTTCCTCTATCTTCTTTCTTCTCTTTTTCTTTTTTTCTCTCTACCTCATCCCATTTCCTTGTCCGTTATCCTCTAAGCTTTACCTTCCACTTCCTCCTCCTACATCTTAATGAAAATAATGAAAAAGTAGTATAAATTATAGTAAAAAAACGGAAAATAATTTTACTTTACTAAATTTAATATACTGTCTTGATTATTTGTCATCTGTAGCATTTTGCAATGAATGCAAATATAGATGATCATTGGGGCTATCTTTTCCAGGGTGGAGATTGCTTCTCTCTTACTTCAGCCTAGAAAGAGAGATTTCAGAGATCTGCTTGGAGCACTGGACATGTATGTGTTGGAGTTGGTGGGACACAGTAACATCAGACTCATTCCCAAGTAATGGGAGGGTAAGAGGCCAGCTTCAGTAGTCTGTGCCATTTGGAAAACAGTTCACTTTTACCAGTGACAGAGGAAAGTGCAGGTTTTCTGGGGCAGAGTTGGAAATAAAAAGACTGGATAAAAGAGAAAAAAATAAGACTTTGTGGGCAGTGGAATCCTAAGGTATTGAGCCTGTGAAAAGGTTAAAGTGTAGGATAAAGGGTGCGTCCTGGGTGGACAGCTCCCAGGGAAAGGGGGACTCTCCCAAGAATATGTAAAATCACCCTCAGGAAATATTCTCACTCTAAACATGTTCCTCAAGAAGGTATGAGAGACACATTTCAAAGGAGGCTAATTAAGATATTTTTGTGTCCTTTATCT
>NW_006431210.1:8497749-8526015 GCF_000325575.1 Pteropus alecto
CAAGAACTGAAGCTGAGTTAGGAAGTGGAAGGAAGCAGGGAAAATTGTGAAAATGTCAAACTTGTTCCCTATTCTTAATGGATTTTCCACGGTCAGTGGGCTCAAACTGGTTAAAAGAAGCTTTAACATTAAATTATATCAGAGGACTGGACATCTACATTAATTAAATTGAGACTATTCTTATGGATAGAAAGGACCATAGGCCTTTTTCTTTAACTACCTAAGAGTAAATAGAGGTGATATTTCTTGGCTAAGTAGTTACTCGAAGACAAAGAAAAAAACTAAGAGGGAAGAAGATACAAAGAACTAGTCTGAGAGAGGAGGGGAACCAGAGTCTTTTGATGATGATATCCTGCTCATTTTGTTAAATTCACCAGGCCCACTAAATAAACATTCCATTTTAAGTCATCAACATTTTAGCCATCTCTAGAAAAGTTTTTATCTGTTATTTTAGAATCTAATTGTTTATTTATCCAGTCCTTAACTTTGGGGTCCCAATGATTGTCTTGTAATTTTTTTAGCATCTCTTAAAACTTATTTACAGTAAAAGTTATTTTTACTTTGCAGATGGTGAAATATCAAGTGCTGCTGGAAAGATAATTATCCTAATCTACTATTTCTATAAATATGGGCTTCAAGATAATATTTCTTTGAAGTGTTAATTTACTAACACAGCAGATACATCGTATAATCAATAGACCAGCATGTTACTGTTATACTGACAAAGTAAAATGCAATATGCAAAAATTCTGAGTACAATCACTAGTCTACATAAGAAAGGCCATGATTCCAGACCAATACTCCAAATTAATGTTTGCATTATAAAAGAATCATTGCTCTCCACAAACAAACAGCAGATTATTTAAAAAGTGTCTAACGAATGTGCACACAGATTACTTTTCTAGAATATATTTAGTGAATAAACCAAATTTTAGCTAAACAGAACAGCAAGCAATTTGGTAAACAGTATATTATCTTGTTATTTACTAAGGCTTGTTGGTATGACAAATTTTTATTTATTTTAGTTGGAGGGAAAAAACTAAGACTTTTTGTGCACTAAATGTACAAATGATGCAGGTCTTCTCCTGTATTCCTTATTTGATCTTTCCAAAACATGTCTCTAAGTGAGTTATTATTTACCTTTGACAGGTAAAGAATATTTGATCACAAGAAACTCTTCAAGGCTCATTTTGCTTTCCATCGCCACAGATCTCAAGAAGTACGTCTGAAGCTTCTTAGAATCTCCTCCTTTCTTGGCTTTGGCAATAGTGCTCTCTCCTGGCAATTCCACTTCTTAGGGTCTTCTGTTACAGTTCCTGTTAGGGGCGGAGGCGAAAGCTTTCCTGGAAAGATAGGGGTCAAGGGCAGAACATCTATTATCACTTGTTCTGCTATTACTATACTACAGGCCTGAGCTAGTGCAATATGGCAAGAAAAATATATGAAATCCATAATAATTGAGAAAGAATACATATTTATTCTTTTGTCTGATGGCATTATTGTGAATGTAGAAACATACAAGAGAATTAGAAGACTATTAGAATTAATAAGTAAATGTAGCAGGTTTACTACATGCAACTTACTATAAAATGAATTATAATTCTGTCAGAAAGAAAAATAGAAAACAAATTGGATAAAAAATATTATAACATTAAACAGCTAGAAAAATCAACCTAATAAAAGTCATAGAAGCCCTCTACCCTGAAAACTATGACCTTATTAAGAAAAATTAAAGGACATCTGTTCAAACAAATGGTCATACCATATTCATAGGTTGGAAAACTCAATACTGTTGTTATGCAAGTCTCCTCAAACTAATTTGTAGATTTAATGCACTCTCAGCATTCCAGCAGAGCACTTTTTTTTTGGAAATTAACAAATAAATTTTATAATGCAAAATGGGGTGCAAAAGGTCAAGATAGCCAAGGCAAACTCAAAAAGGTAGAACAAATTTGAAGTAATTATATAGCAGTATGTTTGTTACATATTAATTTAAAGTAATAAATTTGCGCCCTTTTTTGTCCAATTAATTCCCACTGAAATTCCAAAGACAATCTTAAATCCTAGTTTTTTCGGGACCCCCAATTTGGTACCATAATCTTATTTTTCCATTGTGCTATTTATCTTCCTTTTTTATAATTTCATTAGTTATTTGTAATCCTTAAAAATTTTATAAATATTTTAAACAAAATATATTTATGCTAGAGTACATTAACCAGAGTTAACAAATATTAACATTAATTTTAACATTAACACTGTAGTCTAATGATTATTATTTATATGTAGTCATACCTATATATGTGTGTATCTGTATATCACGTTTAGTCAGTGGAGCCTAACGCTGATGTTAAACATCCTACAATACACATAACTTCTCATCAAAAAATTACCAGATCCAAGTGTCAATAGTGCCATAGAGAAATCTTGACCCCTCCACGCACACGTGTATTATATCTTCCAATCTCTTTCCCTCATATTCCTAAAATTAATATGTGCATTTGTTAGTTTAAAGTACTTATTATATTCTTGATGAATCATGAGTCCCTTGAGGGCCGGGTTTATGCCTCTCTATATTTTTGGTGTACCTCAGCATCCAATCTTGTGAGTTCCAGACCGATATAATTAACATATTTTTTTTATTTGACTAGATCTTTAAAATAGTTTCAGTATTTTATTTTAATTTATTGACTGGCATCTTGACTTCATCTCTTTGTGTTATTGTTATGTGTTATAATACCTTCTCTAGGGAACAGTGCTTTACGTAACTTTTCACAATCTACTTAGACTTAACAGTTTCATTTCAAAATGTAGAAACCTCTTATAGGATCACTTAGGTCCCTTTGACCATCCGCAGTGTATTTTATAATATACAGCGTAATGTATGTTATGTTATAATGTACATTTATATCCATTGAAACACCCAGCAGGCATTCTTTTTGCTCTAAGCTGTCATACCTATATTAAAGAAATTAAGAAAAATATTTTATGCTTAGCCAGATATTAACCATTTCTGTTGCTCTTTATGCGTGAAAATCCAGGTTTCCCTTTAGTGTTATTTCTCTTCAGCCTAAATAACTTCTTTAGTATTTCTTACACAGCAGGTTTGCTGGTAAGCAATTCTCTTCTAGTTTTCCTTCATTTGAGAATTTCTTTATTTCATCATGCACCATGAGCTTCTCTTCTCAAAGATCTGATTCTTGTTACCGTAGTGGAAATGGTGATTTCCCATTTCCCCAGAAGATTTTTTTTTAACTCACTAATGCTTTGCTTGCAGATATCTGTTCCTGATAGGATGTAAGATCCTTGAGAATAGAAGCATAATCTAATATCTATGTATCTATGGCCTAGCACAGTGCCTGCTAATTACATGGATCTCAAAATATGTTTGCTGAAGAAGTGAATGAATGAAGCTTAGAGAATTGAGGTATTTTTAACTTCAAGACCTGGGATAATTGTGCTAATCCAGTTTATGCTTAAGATTTTGCCAAAAATTTATTTTATTTTCTAGAATATGGTCACACACGTGTGCTCACTCACACACGCACATGCACACGACGGATCTCCCCAAGTGATTATTCTACATTTCTGGCCTGAGAAAATTCTCATTCTCACCCTTTCTGCCCTTATTTGCACCTGATAGCTTTGTTATCACTATCTTTACAAAGACATGGGACATTGAATATGCATTCTCATCTTTTATTTTTCCTTCTCTATCTCCTGCTATATAATTCTCATTGTAGAAGATTCATCTCTCCATATTTTCTTGTACTGAAGAGTACAAAAATTCTTTTAAAAGAAGAGGTGGAAATTGTTATTCTTTATATATCAAGTTGCTATCAGATCCTTTGGACTTGTTATATTCTCACAATCTTATAAAATTAACGGGTCAATTTCCACTCCTAAACTGGAAAATCGAGGTCAGGAGGAGTTAGTATCAGAGATCTGGTGACAGAGTTATCATTTGAGGCTACAAATGCCCACCCCTCTGGTTTGCTCCAGTGCATTATGCTGTATGGTTGTTGTTAGGACAAAGGAAGTATGGTTGTAAAGATTTACTATAATTTTATTATACAGATGTATTATAAATTTTGTAGGAATTTAGGCTAAGGTAATAAATAATAGATCAGCTCTAAAAAAGATAGTAATGGGGGCTGAGAGCCGGGGACCCATTGGAAGAAAAGAAGGGTTATAGTCCCTGGGATAGGGGAAGTCTGGAAAAGAATCAGAGGAAACTCAAGTCATTCTTTTATTGTTAGTGTTCTTCTTTCTTTTCTATCTTCTTTGGAATTTTGTTCTATTTGCTGTTGTTTCTTGTCTTCCTCTAGCTCTTTCATATCTATAAGTCCTTCCACTTAAAAAAAAAATCTTTCCTTTGCAGTGATATCTTCTTAGTTCTTGTTTGCTATCACATTTTTATTTCATTTTCAAACATTTCAGAAGTATAATCTTCTTATGTATTCCCCAAATGCTCAAATTTTTAGTTAGAACTTTTCTTTTTACTGAAACATCTTACGAAAGCCATCCAGAGCTTGATGATCACTAGATCAAATTTCCTTTTCCATCTCTCTCAGCAATTCAACAAGACTTTATATGATTAACATGTTTTTCTTTGAATATATTTATTTTATGGCTTCTTTATTCGATCTTATATTTCTCTGATGACTTCATGTACTGGCTTCTTCTTAGGCATTTCTTTTTCCTTCTGTGCAACATGGATATTTTCTAATCCTACAACCCTAGTTTGTTTGTTTTTTTCCTCTTAGACTATTACCACACACAACTTCCTTCCATTCCTCTGATTACCATTGCTTCTACTCTCTAGGTGACTCTTAAATCCCCTAAGATGAACTCACACTTGTGATTAATAAAATGATACGTATTGAATTCTGATTGACTTTTTCTCTCACCCCAGAATCCTTAACTCCAAACCTAACTCCACATCTTAATCTCTGGTTTTGCAATTGCAATGGACATTGTCATCTTAGATGTCTCTCTGACAGTTCAAATTAAACATAACCTAAACAGGGCTTATCTTTCTCTCCCCTAATGTCTTCCAACATCTCTATTTTTCTTCACAGAAATATAATGACTCAAGTTATCCAGCCTTGAAACCTCACTTTGGTTTCTAATCCTTGGTTTCTTTCCCTTCCTTTGGCATTTTCACTTTCACATAAGAGGCATTCTTTGATAAATTTACTCCTGAGATGGCATATCCCTTACTTGAAATGTAGTAAGATAGGTAAAACTATTGAGAAGCAGAAGTTGGGGATTTTCTGCCTGGTCTTGGATCATAGTTCTGCCATCTACTAGGTGGGATGATCTTACATAAAGTACTTAATCTAGACAATTGGAATAATAAAATTTCACAGGATGACTAAAAAATCAAATGAATTAATATGTATAAACCACTTGGCTGGATTCAATAAATGTTAGCTTTTATTAGGAAATTTTTATTAGTTTTTCATTTAGAGTTTTTTTTATTTCCCTCCAAAATGAAGTTTTGGCCTCCTGACTCTAACCTATACCAATTTACCCTATATATATTTTACGTAGGAATAATTATTTCATACTTCTGACATTTCTTTCCATGTGCCTGGAGCCTCCCTTCTTACTCATCTCACTCTTCTTCAGTGTAGATGATATGACTTATCTTACTGATAAACATGGATATAAATGCATCTTGCTGGATGTGGATCAACCACTCTTCTTTTGCAGCAAGCCGACATCTGGCCTGCCCAGTTTCAGTGTTCTAGGACTGGCTGTGTATGTTGCTCTAGTTCTGAAGCTCAGTTAGTAGGCTTATTGAGTTCTTACTTTGAACTCAAATTTAGGTGCTATAAGCAATACTGATCATAGTCTGGCCAATATCTGCCAGTGCATTATTTTGTTTCTCAAAAGCTGAGATGAGTTCCTCTTCTAGTGCCTGTTGGAGAAACACACATATGTTCCCAAAGCTCATTCTCATCATGCCATTCAAAATAAAATTAAAGTATGTATTTATTTAGTCATTTATGTAACAAATATGATCTAAAGAGGAGGATAGGGTAGTGGGAGGGGGTGCCAGCATCTAAATAATGTTCTGGAGCACATTAGAAGAGTGATGAAGTAAAACCCTGGTGTGCTGGGCTTATGCTCTTCCTCATTCTTTGATCTAAGGCTTAAAGATGTATAGGATCTCTATAATGCTGAACCTTGTCACATCAGACTAATTGGAGAAATGCGAGCCTTCTCTTTTGTGCTTCTACTGCATTTAGTTTATTAAGCTCTCATCAAATTTATTACACACTTCCCTATATTATAATTATATGAATTTTCATTGTTGCTAGCCAGTGAGAGAGCAAGCTTCTTGATGAGAGACACTATATTTTAAATAGCTATACCAAGAACTGTTGCACCAAGAAGAATGCCAATAAATATTTGGTAGATGAACTAATATATACCAGTAGAAACTGTATTATTCTTTTAATTAAACAGACATGCAGTTAATATCAGCTTTATTCCTCAATAAGCAGTTTTCCATCTCATATATGAAATTGGAATAATAATACAGAAATGATATGAGAATTAAATAAAATAATGTATCTGAATACACAAATCACAATACCAGGCAGGTAGTAGATGGTAAGTACATGTTAGTGTACTCACTCATTGCCTGAGTATGTGTAATTTGTGAGCACCTTTACTTCCATAAAAAGGATAGGAGCCCATTGATTTTCATTATCAATGTCTTTAAATTGCCCAATATAAATATTTGAGGATTCTACTTTGATATTGACAGTTTTTTCTTTAGTATGTATTTTATAACAGTTTATATCTGTACTGCACAATTTGCATTCTTAACTGTTGTTTTATCAAAGAATTCAGGATGGCTGACAAATGCCCAAAGAACCAGAAGGAGGACTGCATTAGAAGATATGTCACCATGTAGAATTAATGACCTTTAGTGAGGCAATAAGGGATGCTCAGTGTATTCTCAAATCTTACTAACAAGATTACATTATTTCAATTTTTGTTTCAGTTGCTTAGTTACCAGTCTGTAAATCTTTTCGTGTTGCTCATAAGTGTTAAAAAAGAGAGGAAATATCTACAAGTTTTCATTTTTCTTAAAAATAACACATATGCATACAGACTGAAAGAAGAAATCCCTCTTCTTAGGGAAAGCATGGTTGGAAGAAAGGAATTGTAGGTGATTAGAGGGAGTGACACCATGTTGGGGAAATTTTGGGTAAGGAGTAGCTAATAGTTACAGAGTAGTTTGAAAGAGATGAAGCACAACCAAAGAGGCATTAACTGGTAAAAGAACATGGATTGATATATCCTAATGTCATTACAAACAAAACTAGTGCCCATTCATTAACAACAAAGGATATAAACTTCTATATGGGGTACTTTATTTGGAAAATGACTGTTTATTTGTTGTTTATTTAGTTTTAATTATTTTTCTCATTGATTTGTCTGGAAAATTGCTAAGGAGGTTTCTGTCTTCTGAGCATCAATCAAGTCACATTTGGTTCATTAGAAAGAATTTGATTAATAACTATGACTTTTTTTAACTCCTATAAAATGAGATTGAAATTAAAGGATATGATAATATTTTTTAATGTTTTTATTGTGGTAAATTACACATTTTTAAATGTACAGTTAAGTGCTGTTAACTACATTCTTATTATTGTGTAATCATCACCATTGTCCATCTCTAGAACTCTTATCCAGCGAAACTAAATCTCTATACCAATTACATTAAAACTCCCTATATTTTACTTCTCTCAGCCCTTGGCAACCATGATTCAGCTTACATCTCTATGATTTTGACTGCTCTCAGTACCTCATGTAAGTGAAATCTTATAGTATTTTTCTTTGTTAATTGGTTATTTTACTTAACATAATGTCCTCAAGATTCATCCATATTGTAGCATATGTCATAATTTCCTTCATTTATGAAGTTGAATAATACTCTATTGTGTGCGTGAATATATATATGTATGTGTATATATATATATATATATTTATATCTCACATTTTGCTTATCCATTCATCTGTTAATGAACATGGGTGTACAAATATCTCTTTAAGAATCTGTTTTCAATCCTTTTGGGTTTATATCCAGAAGTGGAAATGTTGAATTATATAGTAATTCTATCTTTAATTTTTGGAGGCACTGCCACACTGTATCCATGGAGGATATATATACCATCTTACATTCCCACCAACAGTGTACTAAGGTTTCAGTTTCTCTACATTCTCACCAACACTTGCTGTTTTCTTTTTTTTTTATAGTAGCTATCCAAATGGGTATGAGATGGTAACTCATTGTAATTTTAATTTGCATCTTTTGATGATTAAGGATATTGAACATCTTTTCATGTGATTATTGGCCATTTATAGATCTTCTTTAGAAAATGTTTATTCGAGTCTTTTGCTTATTTCTCAATCATTTGTTGTTGAGATTTATGAGTTTCCTGTATATTAAGGATATCAATTCCTTATCAGATATATAATTTGCAAATATTTTCTTCCATTTTGTGAGATGCCTGTTTACCTTGTTGACAGTACCTGTGTGTGTGTGTGTGTGTGTGTGTGTGTGTGTGTGTGTGTGCGCATGCCAAAACCTGGGAAAGAATCTTGATGGTACCTTTTGATGCACAGATTCAGGTGGCTGAGTTTATGTGGCGAGAACTTGTGGATATGATCCTCCGCTTGCTTTTGTGCTTTCAGTGAAATGTAAACAAGGGCATCTGCTGATGGCGAATATGGAGAGAAAGTAGTGGGCTTTTAATTTGCTTGGTATTTTTGTTTGTTTTTAGATTGATTTTAAACATATTGAGTCTCGGAAAAGATAGCTATTAATAAAAGTCAGATGTGACTAATACTTTTGAAGAGAGCATCTAAACTTTTTTAAAAGTCTTCTTCAGATTCCACTGTTCTTAGATGGGGAGAATGAGTGCATGCCAGCTTGGGAGAGTTTTCTACTACAACTACTAATGACAGGACATGTTAGGCAGAAGACATTGAGGAATATTTAAGTCCAGTAATGTATTTACCAGCATATCTGCATCCCCTCACATTTACAGACAAGAGAGAGAAAGTACTTAAGAGCAGTGAACAAGCATGAGACTTTCCAGAATATACAATTTCCCAGCTAATAACAGTTTCATTCAATTTGTCAGGGATGAATGCCCATCTATTTCAGATGATAAAAGATCACAGAAAGATTTTCAGGCAGAGAAAGGTTTCCATTTAAACAAAAAACTCTAGACACTATTTCTAGGTAAATGACCTGAAATCTATTCTATAATTATGACAAATAGGAGACAGCAGTACCACATGTCGAGCTCATCAGCACCCTGCATCTCTACTGAGACAGAATTCAAGTGATCATTCATCATTTCTATTGTATTAGCCATCATTTGTCTGCATTATTTTAGCATTAACCTTTCTCACCTAATATCTTTCAACAGAATTTACTTTAAATAGCTCAGAGAGGAGGTGACTAACTTCTTTCCACTTATGCATTTGGTGATGGAGGGTAGGTACATCTAAAGAGATACAAATTACACAAATTATTATTTAAGATAAAAGATAACCAATCAAAACTTGATAATTGCCATTATCTGGCTGATTTGTTTAAGAGAAGATAAAGGAGACAACTATATCATATTGTATGTGACACTTGTATATGTGTGTATGCTACACAAATTCCAGTGCATAATATGAAGTATCTAAGATCAACACAAAGGTGAATGCAAGGCCTAAAGCCTAGTTACTGATCATTCTTTTTCTCAACCAATGGTAAAATTGGCTTCTTTTTCCAAAATAGGAACATTTAAAAACCCTTTTAATTCTCTTCTTACTTGGCTATGGAAGGAGTGACATTTTCTGGAAGCATTTCCTGTTTCTTAAAGTACCTTTAGGGAGATAGGAGTTATTAGATAGCACAAGTGCCCACTTGATGCCTTACTCGGATGAAAATCAAGCCAAATAAACAGAGACTATAAAAGTTTTCAAAAGCCTTATGGTGTGTGCCAATAAAACTTTATTTAACAAATCAGAGGGTGGGCAGGATTTGGCCTGTGGGTCATAGTTTGCTAATCCCTCTCTTACCCTCTGGCACTGTCCACTTTCGCTGTTAAAAATTTGTTTTTCACCTCAAGAGACAAGAAACAAATAATGAAATGAATCTGGATGGAAATACAGAGAAACTTTAATTGCACAGGTATAGAATATCTTAGTAAAAAAATACCTATTACATTGACCTTAATTAGTAAAATGGGTGTTCGTATGAAAAATATGTTTTGTTTTGTTTTGTTTTTTTACCAGCACTAAATAAAATGTGTGATGGAGGGGATTTCTGGAGAATCTAACATTACGCATAGCCCTTACTCCCTGCTTAATTGACATTTAATCCAATGTTCATGATGGGCCTAGGACAGCATGCACAGAGCAGTAATTCTCCAGTAGACTCAGTGTCTCTTGACAAGAACAAAGTGCAAAGGAGAAGCTACAGTGTCTCCGGGCTCATGCTATCATTTGTGTCTTTGTTGTGGGGATGGAGAAGTTCAGAATAGATGTGTTTCTGCTATAACGCCATATGTGCATGTGTGAGTGTGTGTATGTGTGTGTATCTGTATCTGTGTGTGTACGTATTCCACAAAACCTTTACAATATAGCTTACTAAAAATTACAGGAATTATGGGAAAAATAGGGTAACAGAAGATCATTTAAAAACTTATGAAACTTTGTAACCATAGCACTGGAAAATTATTGAAAATCAAAACAAAACAAAAGAAGATAAACTAGCACAGTTAAGTCTTTACTGTTGCCAGCATTATTATCACAAACAACTCAACCAGCTGATCCTTTGCACTTTAAACTGGAGCTTGGGCTTCTTTATTTCAAAATGAGGCCCTTGAGGTCATTTGCTTATAAGGGAGAAGGGTTCTTTAAAACTAGAAATCTAATCTAGAATGTGGGCATCTTCACATTCAATTATTTTAGTCCTGGGGGACACGTCTTTGCAGCTCCATCTGTATTCCCAGGTTCCCCATATAATTTAACATGATGGAAAGCATGGCAGTTTTTCAAGCCGCTATAACAATTATATTAGTTTTCTATTGCTGTGTAATGAATTATCACATGCTTAGGGACTTAAAACAAGGCCCATTTATTATCTCACAGTTTCCGTGGGTCAGAGTCTGACCAGCTAAACTGGGTCCCCTGTTCAGGGTCCACAGTGCTGCAATCCAGGTATCTGCCAGGCTGTATTCCTTTTGGGAGCCGGGTCATTTTCCAAACTCATATGCTTGTTGGCAGAATTCAGTTTATTGCTGTTGTGGGACTAAGGTCCCCCTCTTGCTGGCCATCAGTGTGAGGCTTCTCCCAGCTTCTAGATGCTGCCCATAGCGCCTTGCCATGTGTCTTTCTCACAGGCTCTTGTACAACCCTTCTCACAACATTGCAGCTCCTTCTTTTAGGCTAGGAGGAAAGTCTGTACTCCAGGCCACTAAAATGACATAGCAGAGGTTCCAGCCACGTTCAAGAGGAAAGGATTATATCGGAGGCCACCTCAGGGTGTATCAACCATACCAACCAGCCACTGCTGGCCCTAAAAGAAGGTGTTTGTTGGACTTTTTAAGTTTGATTTTTTATTTTGCTAAGTCTTTCTTTTTATGTGTGAGGGAACTTGCCCTTGAATGTTTAAATAATTAATGTGTTAGGGGAAAATCTTGTATGAACCAACATCTTTTTCATACTATAATCACATCACTCCTGTTTACCAAATGGATATGCGATAATTTGGGTTAAAAAAATGAGTTGCAGTTAAACAGTTGTATTTGTTTCACTTTGTATACAAATGACTCTGTGTCCATTATAATGTAATAAGATAGGGTAGGTTAAAAAAACAAACCTGAAAGTAGGCAGGCAGTGGATATCACTGAGTTGGTTGGAATGAGGTAGGATATGGCTCAGGATTCACTGGTCTGACTTGTTTGGAACTCATGTCATGAGGATTTCAAAGATGGGTGGAGTTTGGGGGACCAAGAAGGTATGTTGCAGAATGTAGGGTAACAGGATAGATAAAGAATAAGAAAGAATTTAATATAATGTATCGTTTTTCAAAATGACTTTTTAAGGCAAGGTTATAGAGACTGAGGAAACACATAAATACCTTTTATATTAACTCCTATATTTCTGGCTAGGAGTGTTAATAATCTAAGAAAACATCAGTTCCGTTAGCCCTTCTTTCTCAAATCTCTATTTTGTATAATTTTATACATAGCTGATGATATTTGTATTCAATCTGTAAATATGTTTTACTGTTTAAATGGCAATCTGTAAATATGTTTTACTGTCTAAATGGCATATTGGTAGTGATTCTTGATATATTTGGATTTAACTACACAGACTATTTTGTTCTGAACTCTTACCATGCTTCCTGTTTATTTGGTTTGCTCATTTTATTTCTGTTGAAAAGTTTATAATCATCTTTATTATCATTTCTTTTAAGGTAATCTGTTTGCTATTGAGATAGTTTTTCTCTGTATTTTTATTCACCTCACATAGATGTAGATTTATTTATCCTCCTTGAGATTGTAATTCTTAAATATGAGCATTTCTGAAATTAATTTTTAATAACCCAAGTCATTGTCTCTTTGATTATTGTCATAACATTGTAACTTCTCTTTCTGTACTTCAAGAATCTTAAAAAATTTGCCCATACTTTTGTCCTCTCCTCTGTATTCTGTATTTTAGTTTAATTTCTAAAGAAATTTGATGTAATTTTTAAAAAACCACCTCTTCCCTTTTGTCATGATGTCTTTTCATTTTTTTTAGTTTCACTTCTTCCTTTTATTCTGCAATTAGTTCCACAGGAGACATATAGAAGAAGAGATTCATTGGTTAACCTGTGCCAGTAGGTAGGCCTTTTCTTTTCTTAATTCTTGTAGGCCTTTGCAGATTCCAGCTCCATACAGGATCTCATTTCCAACAGTACACCTGAACTAAGCCCCAGGCCTTCTGTCCTGATCATACACGGGCACTGAAACCCAATCCCAAATTCAATGGAGGCAAAGGCCCTACCTACCTTTCTTCCCCTCCTGTCCAGCCCCCCAGGGCAGCACTAATAGCTGCTTAGGCCTCTGGTTTTAGTTCTCTCTTCAGTTCAGCACCTGCTGATTTACTTTTTTCTTAAGTGCTCTTTTATGCCTATAAAATATGTTTTTGTTATATTTTACCCACCCTTCCTAGGTATTTGTAGCAGGAGTATTTTCAGATCATCATAGTGAGAACATTATTTGTTATTTTTCTACTTAAAACATGCTAAATTAAAACATGCTTTGTCGTCAGTGTTCCTTGGAGGCAGTCCTCCCATTCATTTTGTCTACTGACTTTAATAGTTGTGAATTTCTTCAAGTGCTTTGTAAGTTTCTGCAATCTTCCCTCCAGCTGGAATTGTTTTCAAAGGTCTTATATTGAGTTGTGGGAGTGCTTCTAAAGGTTATTTATGAGCTTTCTTCTATGGGAGCCTTATATATTTTACAGGATGGATTTTCACTTATTTTCTTGACTCAGGGTAGTCACCATTTTAATAACTGCGATTAACATACCACACCTAGGGGGAACTCAGACTTTCGTTTCCAGGCTTTGGCCAAATTACAGAGTGTCTCTAGACACCTTGCTATCTAAGGCTTTCGTTGCAACAGCAGCTGTTGTTTTCTTTCTGATATTTGTGGAGAAGGGGAAGAAGATTATTACCTATTTTTTCCTACATGTGAGTTTCTTGGGGGTATTCCTTCCTAGACCCAGTGTATATATTTGTTTCTAACAAACTATGTCCCTTTTGGCTTCATCCTCCATTTACTGCTATGAATTTGAAGTCCGTCATCTCTACTAGTACTTAGAATTTCCTACTTGCTGCTGAGATTGTCTGTATATCTTGTAAATATTTGTTATATTTTAGCTGATATATGTGTGTGTTTAATAGGCTACCTACTCAACTCAGTTTACATACTACCCCAAAATTAAGAACTAGCGAATAAGGAAAAACGAATGTAAGAAACCACAAAGGGACCCCTGTTTCCAGGTGGATTGGTTATAAATGGTGGCCGCTCATCCATCCTACAACATCTGAAAAAGCCCAAAAGCTAAAATCCGTTACACTACATTATTAAAGATACTATAAAGATGTAAAAGCAGAGAACAAGATGAACTAAAATTCCAGACAAGGAAGACACTTCATGGTTGAGCAGAGATATCTAACCATTGGGCAACTGGGAGATGGATGGAAACACTGGCTTATTATTTTTACTATGAAAACAGTACAGTAGTAGAGTTTTGATAGCGTCATGGACTGGCATGATTGAAATCTAGAAGGTTGTTAGTTTTCTCCAAAAAACCCGTTGCTAGGATCAGAGGCAGCACGGAATACTAGAGGCCTGGAATAGAAATACAGAGCAAAACTTTTCTTAATCTCCCAGTATCAAGAATACAAAGCCTCAATAGAAGGGGTCTAAATAAACATATCACAAGTGTTTTCCTGGAGAGCTCAAATCAGAGGTGAAATGAATCTAAACAAACCTGTGACCTAATCTTCATCTGGCAAAATTGTGTAATGCACACAGGTAAGCAGCCACTAATCTTCTCTCTCTAATGGAGGAAAGGGTCAATTCCATGGGAGGAAATCACACTGGGTATTTTTTCTGACCATAGTGAAATTAAACTGGAAACCAGTAACTGAAAGTAAGTTTCAAAAGCAAGAAATGCATTTTAAAAAGCCTATTGATCAAAGAAAAACTCATAGGGAATTCTTTTAAATTTTGAATGAGAGAGAATTTAAAAAATTATGTATCAAATCTTAAGGGATGCAGCTAAATTTATAGCTATAAATGCATATATTAGAAAAGTGGAATATCAATTACTAAAATTCCATCGTAGGAGCTAGAAAAATAAGAACGAACTCAACTCCAAAGATTGAAGGAAATAAATAAGAAAGATAAGAGCAGAAATAAAATAGAACACAAACATACAATTTGGTCAACAAAGACTAAAGTTGGTTCCTTGAAAAGTAATAAAATTGTTAAGTACCTGGCATAATCGATCAAGAAAAAAAAGATAACAAATTTTCAATATCGAGAATGAAAAATGAGACATGACACTATAGACCTTCAGACATTAAAAAGATAATGATAATATATTATAAACAACCTTATCCTTATTTTACAGAAATTTAATGACTTGGGGAAAAAAAATGTTTGAAAAAGTTGAACTTACCAGTATGGATACAAGAAGAAATAGAATATATAAATATTTCTATACCTTTAAAAAAAACAACAAATAATTTAAGAACTTTTATAAAGAAAACATCAAGATGGGATATCTAACCTAGTGTTTTTTTCCCAAAGATTTAAGAAATAAATAATATCAAATCTTTTAAAAAATCTTTCAGGGACTAGATAGAGAAAACACTCTTCCCAGCTTACTTTATAAGGCCAATATGATGCAGATATGAGAAATTGCTGAAGATTTTAGAAGAATATTACAGGGTGACATATCAGGAAAACATACAAATATTCTAAAAATGATAAAATTATAATAAATTTAAACAAAATATTATGAAAGCTGTATAAAAATATGTCATAACTCAAGTAACATTTATTCCAGGAATTCAAGGTTGATTTAACATTTGAAAAACAATCATTGGGATTCATCGCATTAACAAAATAAAGGAAAAATAATTATAATTATCTCAATAGATGCAGAAAGGAATTTGATATAATTCAATACCAATTCATGATAAAACTCCCAGCAAAGTAGTAAAAATACAGAAAATATGTAAAACTTAGACTCTTGAAATTCCTCTTCATTCTGTGTGACCTTTGATCTTTGCTTAGCACTTTGGTTGCCTCAGATCTTATTGGCTTCAGTTATCCCACAGGATCCTTATAGCAACCAAACAAGTTTGTCTATTTCAGTTCAATCCAATTTTATGAGCACCTGCTTATCACCTGATGTGGCAGCACTGAGTTCATAAGATACTTGTCATTAGTACAGGAAATAAGACAGAAGAAAACCAAAGAAATGAATACTTTAACAATCAAAATTAAAAATTGTTGTGCTTTAAAGGACACTATAAAGAAAATGAAAAGACAACACACAGAACGGGAGAAAATATTTGGAAATTATCTGATAAAGGACTAGTATCTTAAATATATAAAGAAACTTATAACTCAATAATATAAGATAAATAACCCAATTTAAAAGTGGGTAAAAGATTTGAATAGACATTTCTCCAGTGAAGATATATAGATGGCCAGTAAGTATATGAAAAGATGTTTAACATTATCATTAGTCATCTGGGAAATGTAAATCAAAACCATAATGAGATATCAATTAATACTCACTAGTATGGCTAGGATCACAACATCAGAAAATAACAAGTGGTGGCAACATTGTGGAGAAACTGAAATCCTCAGACACTGATGAAGGGACTGTAAAATAGTGCAGATGCTTTAGAAAACAGTCTGGAAATTCTTCAAATGATGGAACTCAGAGTTACCTTACGACCCAGCAATTTCTTTCCTTTGTATATACCAAGAGAAGTGAAAACATGTCTACACAAAAACTATGAATGTTTCTAGCAGCATTATTCATAGTCATAAGAAGAACCACAAGGTGTAAATAAACCAAATGCCCATCAACTGATGAACAAATAAAGAAAATGTGGTCTATCCATAAAAGTGAAATAGTACTTATCAATAAAAAGCGATGAAATAACTGACACATGCTACAATTTGGATGAACTGAAAACATTATGCTAAGTGAAAGAAGGTAATTACAAAAATCTATATGTTTTCATTTATATGACTGTCTGGAATAGGAAAATCTATAGAAACGGAAAGTAGATTAGTGGTTGCTTAGGGCTGGGAGAAGGTTGAGAGAGGGCTGATAATTAAATGGTGATAACCAATGGGTTCTTTTTCAAGTGAACATCTTTTTGATGTTCTAAAATTGACTATGGTTTTTACTGCACATATCTGAATGACTAAAAGCCATTGGATTGTACACTCTAAACAGTGAATTTTGTATGTTATGTGAAATGTATCTCAAGCTGTTTAAAAAAGGAATGCCATATAAATGGAATCTTCAGGAGAAAAAAAACCAAGGTCAACGTTAAATACGAAGAAAAAATAATAAAACAATACAATGAGTGCTATATGTAGAATATAAACCGTGGCATCTGAAAAGGGCTCTATTGTGAACTCCCCTGTATGACTTTAACTACCAGAGGCTGTTTTCTCATTTGGATAATAGGGATATCATCACCTACTTTAAAAGTTGTTTTTAGAATCAACTAAGAAAATGTGTGAATATCATTTGCACAGTGCCTGGCACACAGCAAGTTCTCCCCAAATGTGCTAATTTCCAATTCCACCTCCCTGCTTTATTATAGAGTCACGTTAAAAGCGCCATGCTATCACATGCAAGAGAACAACAGCTGTCAAATAGGGACTAGGAATGCTTCCAAGGGTAATGAGCTCTGAGATAGGTTGAAGAATGCTAAGGATTTTACCAGGAGGGATCGGTGGGGGATGGAGAGGGAACAGAAACGTAAAGCAGAAGAGGCTTACCTCACCTGGAGCAATGGGGTGAAAGTATGTGATGGATTGAACATTGTACATTTCAGTTTTAGAGGCAAGTAAACTGAGACTTAGAAGGGTAAGTGACAGATCAACGTGCCATGATTGGTATGTGGCAATGGCGTGACATGACCACAAATCTAATTCCACATCTGTAGCATCTTTATGGTGAAAAATGGAACTTCGGTTTCTGTTTCAGAATTTCTATAGGTAGAAATAGTTCTCTTTTATGTCTCTGAGCCTCATAATATCCTAATTCTGAAATTAGCCATTTTGGTCAGGTTGACTGCTCCTTGCTCTACATTTTCTCACAGATCCCGCTACCATATCCTCAGTGAGAGTGGGAGCCTCAGAGCAGAAACTGTGTCTAATTCAATATCCAGCAAACAAAAATATCCATCATCAGAATAAAATGTGATATTTAAGTAAAATGTATTCAATTGTGGAAGGTATAGAAATAAATCCTGAGTGTTCTGAAACCATAAATATCCTGAAAGTGTCTTAAAGAACAAATCATTTTTTAAAAATGACTGGCTGAGACTTCAAAAATTCAGGGTTATTTCCAAATATTTTGGACAAAAAAGTGTACAGTTTCTGATGCATTTAGAGACAAGCAATCAAAAATAAGTATTGGTATCAAATATTCACTGGGATATGAAATGCAAAGATTTCTTTTTCAGCAGAATAATATTGCGATTCCCCTCCTGTGACTCCTCAAAATATAAAATTCTGCAGCAATTTCAAGAGAAGCTCCTTAATAATAAATAGATGATGCCTGTGCTTGCCTTTGTAAGAGCACCTAATGGCAGTACTTCAGTTTTTATCCCTCTGTACTGTCATAAAAGCATATTTCAAACCTTTTGAGGCTAAAATGTTCAGACATCTAACATCTTGATGCAAAAGTACTTAAAAATTATTCCTAGCAATAATGAAATCCCAAGCACAAGTTCGAAAAAAATCTATAAAAGTTTTCTGCAAGTTTGTTTCACATATTCTACATGCATCCACAGATAAACAGTAGCTATGCTTGCACTCAGTGGAATATCCTTTACGTATTTCGAACTTGTCACTTCAGTGATGCTGTATGTATATTGTCTTAAGAAGGTTTTGTGCAAGTGTGTTTTCTGTGTGGGTGTGTCTGTGTTTATGTATGTGTGGTGTTTGTTAGGGAGTGGGATCTTTAGTTTGTTTGCTTTCTCTAACTGGCTGTTGTTTTTTTTCTTGCTACTTCTTTAACCCTTTCTTCCACAATTTGATAAGTATAGCATTCAGTATTTAGAAATAAATAAAAATGTAGTGGATATTTTCATCTTAAATTATATTTTAATATTACATCTCAGTTGCATGTTATATCTTTCATGATATATTTAAATATTAAGTTGGGTTTTATCTGTAGTAGATGCAATTGGTCGCCTGTTTAATCCTTTTACACTGGACCAATGCACCTGTCTCTCACCTACTGCGTGTAGTGGCTGCTGGTGACTCATGGTCCCTCCCCCTACCTTTTTTTTTTTTTAATTGTCCTCAGATGAATGGATACATTTTACTCTGGAAGTCATGTCCCTCATTCACCTGGGAGGCCAATGCCTGACTGAGATGGGTGTACAAAGGTCCCTCTTACCTAAAGTCAAGGACAACTATGTGGCAAAATTTATGTTTTAAAGTGCTTCGTGGATTAGGCCAAGGCTAGACTTAGTCTGAGATGCTTTTGCTCAGTTCCTTCCCTGTTTCTATCCTACTCCCCTCCTTCCCTCATATGTATATATATTTTTTACCTGAGGAGTGGTCCCTCAATAAATCACTTATAAGCAATTTTCTATCTCAGCCTCTGTTTCTGGGAAAACTGACCTTAGCACCATCCCTCACTACCACTGTTTCTATCTACATATATTATTTAGCACTTACTGAGATTTTATTATGGGACCAAGGACTGCATTAAAGATTTCTTTTAATCCTGACCTCAATTCCAAGAGGTGAGAAATAATTTTTTTCTACATCTCATATCACTTGAATTGGAGCCAGACAGAGACCTCACTAATGTGACAGTTATGCATAGCATTTCATAGAGCCATTTCCCCAGAAAATATTTACTGAATGTATAGAGGATATAAACAGAAACTAAAACTTAATGTTACGTAACATAACATAAAAGATTGTAAACACTTTTAGATTGCTAAGGATGAAGTCTTGAGCAAGGTCCATTTTTAGCCTTCATGCCTGGGGGATAGGGGTGATGGGTATCAAGGAAATACACATACAAATTATTCATTAATTATATTGTATACTTGTGTTTGTGATACTTTTCAAGCAGTAAAAGTGTAGGATTGTATGATAATGTAAGATAGGGGTCCTACACCAGCCAGAGACACCAAGAAAATATACTTGGTGGATGTGACATTTAAGAGGAAACCTAAATGAGTAGAAATTATTCAAGTGAAGAAGATGAGCAAAATTCACTTTTGGAATAGGGATCAGAATATGTGAAATACCTGAGACAAAGGGATACACAAGTATAAACAACATAAACAAGAAGAAAATGATATGAATTGATGCTATAGAAGTAAGCAGGTGCCAGGCACACAGTTGTACAAAACATATGCAGAATGTTGGACTTTTAGAAATGATGGGATATTATCAAATAGTTGTAAACAGGAATGTGATATATTTTAATTATCTGCTGCCATATAACAAACTATCCCAAAATGCAGTGGCTTAAAAAATACATTTTTTTGGTTATGATTCTAGGAATTCAGTCTGATGGGTTAATTCTCATGTCATGGCTGCATTCAACTGGCAGCTATGCCTTATTCACTAGGCTTGATGTTATTCATTGATTAAAACACTTTCATTATCCTTGTCATCTCTTCCTCTCACACCTGTTACTTATCCTTCAAAGATACTCTTCTATATGGCTTTTCTCTTGAGAAGGCTGTTTGCATTGTGCACTTCTTTCCATAGTGACCATACTCTGAGAGAATGAATGCAAAAAGAGAAAATGGAGACCCAGAACCGACAGAGTCACTTCTACCACATTCTGTTGATCAGAGTCACAGGGAAACTCGAATTCAAGAAGCAGAGAAATAACTCCACTTCTTGATGGGAGGTTCATCATGCATGTGTAGGTTTGGGAGGCCTTGTTGGCAGCCATCTTTGCAGAATTTACTACATGACATTTAAAACAAAATCTGTTTAAACATTTTTTGGGCTGCCTGTGGAAAAAAATTAGAGTAACCAGAAGGGAACAGCTACAAAAGTAACAGTAATACAGTTTAGAGATAATGGTGGCTTTGTTGAGCGTGATGGGAGTAGAGATGCAATGAAGTGAACTGATTGTAAACATATTTAAGTAGAATCAAGAATACAGGACAAAAATAGAAATGCAGAAGGTGAAAAGTTTAAAATGCATTTGAAAGATAAATGTTATCAAATAAAGATTACTTATATAATTGCCCAAATTTTTTCTCATGGGCCCCTGATAATATAAGTAAATTTTTGAAATTATACTGAATCACTTCATTCCTAGAAGAAATTCTTAGAATGGTGTGAATGTAAATTAGTGTTACTTTTAGAGGAAAATTTGAAAATACCTATCAAAAATCAAAATGCACATACATATTGATCCAATAATTTTACTTTTTATTCATATGTCGTAGAGAAAACTCCCCAAATGTACATAGATTAGAATATACAACGATTTTCTTTAGGGCACCATATATAATATAAAATCAATGGAAATTACCTAAATATTTTTTAATAGACGACTGGATAAATAAATTATACTCATTTATGGAATATTCAGCAAGCTTTTATAGGAAGCAGATCTATATGAACTGTCATGAAAAGGGACTACAACATATTTTCAATGAAAAAATAAGTTGCAAAAAATGTTCAGTATATATTGCCTTTAGTTATATATAAATTTTATAATATACATACATACACACACATACATACACCAGTGGATATTACTAGAAGCTCATAAGTGAGATGCTAAAGGAAGGTAAAAAAAGAATAGTTCTACTTTCTACCTTATATATTTTTTGATTGTTTAGATTTTGACAACTTATGCAATGTAGTATTTTATAAACTTGAAAACATTAAGGAGGAAAATTTTGTATTAAAGAATTTTAATTTGAAGTGAAATTATTTTGAGACATCTCTGAAGCATTCTGATGCATACTCTGGATGCATCAACTGCCCTTGGTCCAAGATTTATTTTCCTCCAGACTTTTCATATCATTGTCTAAATCTTGTTTTACTCATTACAAAGTTATTTCCTCTGAGTATATAGCTGATGATATAGGAGAAAAGTTAGACAACACATATGGCTTTATGAACAGATTTCAGGAGCTAATATTCAGAATTGCAGCTCAACAGTTGATTTTTATATCAAGTAAATGAGATTAAACACCCAATCATTCAGATCCTCTTCACCATTATTCAAAGCTAATTTAAATATACAGATTAGTTTTTCTCTTCATTCTGAGGCAGTGAGAAAGGTGGACCCTGTCCTTTAAAAAGCACTTGAAATCTTCTTTGCAAAAAACATTTCCATTTATCCAGACATGTCAGTGGAATTTTGTTCCCATCTGCTTTGTGAAAAAGGAGAGGCTACCTATTTATTTTGTAGAATATATTCTTTAAGATTTGCTATATGACTAGCCTCCCACCAAGCTCTTCTCTTAGATGGAAGAGGATATAGATGGGGATGCTGGATCCCTATCACTATTGTGCTTTTTCATAAAAAGTCTTAAATATTAGAAATAAATAATCCCATAAAGACTATCATAAAAACCACATTGGAATTTTGTAATTTGGGAAGAATAGCCCTTGCCAGAGGAACATGTTTAGTTATGCCATGAACTTGGCTAGTGATGTTAAGTCTAGTCATCAGATTCAACATTCTGAAAGTGTAAAATTTCCAAATTGTTGGGAAGTACTGTTTTCACTGACTTCTGCTTTAGTCAACCTGTGTTGACCAATAACATTCCTATAGTTGAGGAATGTATGTATATTGCACCCCCCCTCATCAATTTATGTATGTATGTATGGTGTGTATGTGTGTTTGTATGGATGTTTGTATGTATGTATGTATATATGCTCATATATTTTTAGGGACTCAGTGTATTTCCAAGATTGATTTATTCTTTGCTGTGAGACAGAAGAAGAAATGTCAAGCATGGCAACTCTCCTTTAGGTGAGGGCAATTAACAAAAAATAAGAGTAGACATTGATCAAATATTAAACTATGATTTTTATAAAAACGGCCTATATAAAGCAACTGACATGAATTATTCTATCACTCCCCAAGGTAATTTATTAAGTTTTATGAAAAATTAATTATGAAAAGGATCTTCAAAAGTCAAATTACTTTGACAAGCTCTTGAAATTATAACCTTGAACAAGGCATTAAGGGTTTTTTAATGCAGGAGTACACAATATCTAAATATTGTAATATTTTTGGTATAATAAAAGGGGGTTATGCAGTATTTGCCAAACTCCATAAATGTAAAAGTCTTCCTACAGAGCATCACTTGGAAGCAGAATTTTGGAATCACAGGTAGATAGAATTTTTTTTAAAAAAAGATATAAATTGGATTTGTGAATAACTTTAAATAGTACCACCCTATCAAACCTTTCTTATCAAGGATTGATATAAAATATTCAAGCGGAAAAGTAAATGACTAAAATAAAGCCACAGGAAACATTACCTTAATTTTAAAACATTTTGTATTTTATTTATCAATGGTCACTTATAAATTTTCATATTATAAAGGTAATTTGAAATTTTGTATCAAGAAGATAGCTCCCTGATTTCTTACTTCATTTCTTTTCAAATGAAAATTAGGTTCTCTTTATAGCGTCTTTTAGAAAACTTAGAACTAGATTTAATGTTCAGTTATATTAACTGTATTTGCTTAAGAGGTGACTGCATTTGACTTCTACAATTTGAATTAGACTTTATGTGTGTGTGTGTGTGTGTATGTGTGTGTAACATGTATTATATACATTTACAGTGTAAGACAGTTTAAATCTACCCCTCACCCTATGGGTGTTAAATATATAAATCCATAATTTAAGAACAATGAATTGGAAATTATGTTTACATAGTCATCACACAATTATTTTCATCATAATGTTATTTAATATTTGCTACACATTTTGGCAGCAGAAACAGTTTCTTTACAGAACAATTATGAAGGAACAGGTGTTAGGAATTCCAGCTTTAGGGATAGCAGCTCCATATAGGGGAATGTAACTTGCAAACAGCTGAAAGAGGAAACTGGACTATTAAAATATATTATCGTGAGAGCCATTTTATATTAGATGAGAAGAAATGAAATGGCAAATTTGCTCCCTAATCACTTCGGTATCTAAGAATTGAAACAAAAAGCTATCAAAAAGGTTCAATGTTGCTATAGTTAACATTGAGAAAGAAATCTAGGCTCAAGAAGAATGTTCTGATGAGGGATAAAGAGAAACAAAAAGACAGGGAAGCCTACCATATTAACAATTAGCTCAGTCCTGCTGTTGGCAGGTAGGAGTGGTTGCTCCCACACTGCCACCAGACAGAGCATCAGGTACCTGAATCATCTCGGCAACCACAATTGTTGCCTCTACTCAGAGGAGTGGTCATGGTCACCTGATAAAAAGCCCTAAGTCTTGGGTGGTTAAAATATCAATTTATACTTGGTGTAGATCGATTATCAGCTGATAATTATTTTAGCACCCCTCTCACATTTGGGTAATAAATATGGTCACTCTCTCAAAGACCTTTCTGTTTTATAATAGTATTTTTTTACAATTCATTTGAGAATATTACTTACCAGACAGAATAGGATTTTCAGTTTGCTTATCATGTTAATTGGTTTATTTTTATTTTCCTTGTTGAAGTAATTTGTTTTTAAACTATATTTGGGATTTCAGTTCGAATTAAGGACCCATACTTTCTTGTAAAATATTCTTAAACATCTCTCTCTCTCTTTCTCTCTCTTTGGTAAGTCTAAGTGTGCATGAAAGAGAGATGAAAAATTAATTATGAAAAGGATCTTTAAAAGTCAAATTACCAGAGCAGAATGGTAGTACAGAGTACATGAAATAGATTGGAACAGATTTACAAATTGATGTATGTAAGAGAACATTGAGATCACAGTCTCTCTTTTTTAAAAAATATATTTTAAAAATTTTTCCATTAGAGTTGATTTACGATAAAAGAAATCATTATAGCATTTTAGCTATCATGCAGAGCTGGTGTAAAAATCTGGAAACTCGACTAAAAAGCATGGCTGGTTTTTCACAGTGAACATCTGCTGAGTTATGGGGCATTGTGTGAGCCTGGGTGACTTGGCTGGAAACTTCTAGAAGACAGAATTGAATTTCCTTTAGTCTTACAATATTTAGGAAACAGAGGCTTGCTAGCAGTGAGGGCTTGCCTCAAGGACACATCATCTTTCTCATTGAAGACTGTGTCAGATTCTTTATAAGCATAGCTTGAAATAGGGATTCTTATGAAAGTGATTTATTTGAGGGATGGGTTGTTCTCAGGAGTGAAATGAGGGAAGCAGGATGGGGCAGGGGTATCAGCTAAGGACATGTTCCTGGCCTCTAGTCTGCTGCAGCTTGATCTCATGGGAGCACAGGAGCATGAATTGTACCACAAAGCTCTCTCTCCTTGGGGTGGGGGCACATATGGTTTTTGCATTCTCAAGTCAGTCATTCATTGATTGCTTTCTGCCTCCACTGGAGTGAAGGGTAGCATCCTCACTGCCTTTCATTCCTAGGATAACCTCTGGGAATGGAGGGCAGCTCAGCTTTTAGAGCTTAACACTCAATAGCAGCTTGGGATGGATGTACTGATCTTGGGAAGGGCATCTGCACAGGGCATTGTAGCATCCACTAGTCATAATTATCAGCTTTTCTATGTGTGTCCTTCTTTGGGTGATAAGAAGAAATATTCTGTGTAAACACTCTGTTTCCTTTCTTCTAAATCATGGGTGACCTTGGAGAAGCACTCATATTTTCAATGTACTTTCTAAATATGAAACATTGAAAATGGATTCAAAGGATTATTATGAAATTAATAGTCTCCAAAGTAGAGGCAGGGATATGTTACAGGCTAATTACATGTGAAATTAACTCTACTTTTTCTTTATATATTTCCAAAAATCACACATGAACTACTTTAAAGTAAAATTTATCACAAACACACCCACTCTTCAACATATCCTACGACGTTAATGTTCTAATTATATGAGGCAGTTGACTGGTATGTATTTCTGTCAGCAAATGTAAAAGAAAATGTCTTACTGGTTTGTTTCACTGCTCTCGGTTTTCAATAATATTGTGATTTTGCTGACAGATTGCTGAATTGATCGAGGTATCATGGCTTACATATTTTCATGTGCATGTAAAACTGTTTTATCCCTATCCCCCTTTTCATCTAATAATTCCACTATGAATTAATTACTTTTTTAAAAAAATTCTTTATTTGTTTATTTATTCATTATGGTGACATTGGTTAACAAAATCCAGTAAGTTTCAGGTGTACAGTTTAACAATAAGGCATATATATATGTGTGTATATATATGCATGCATTGTGTTAATTACTTTTTAAATTCCTGCTATACATTTAGCATTTTTCTAAGTATTCTTCAAACACCCCTGTCTCCATCTTTTTCACATCAAGATTCTGCTGGCACAGCTTTAGAGAAAAATTTTATTTAAAGAGCGATTTATGAATATAAAGAGTTGATAAGCATATTTGAATCCTCACTCTGTAGAAATGTATAGGTGTTCATCTTAGCATAGGAAGATGGCTGGTCTTCAGGATGATCCTCCAAAAGAGATCAGTGTGTAGAATAAATACATTTCTCTTTTTCCTTTTTTTTTTATTGTCCAAAAAACAATAGCAGGATTTTATGTGATTCTTGCATTTACATATCCTATTTTAGCTATCTGGAGTTCAACAAATATAATTTTGCTTGCATTCTAATAACTTTAACATATCAGCCTCTCATTTATTTTTATTATTATTATTATCATCATCATTATTTTGCTTAATAACTCTTTAACTCGATTTGTTTTACATAATGATTCAAAGGATTCATTACTAGAGTTTACCATTTATGGAGATTGGACTCTTCATTTTGATATTGTTTCAATTAATAAGAAATGGTAGCATTTGTGCCAAATAAAACAAATAAAACCCTTTTGTGTGCAAAGGGTTATATTTCAGTTGTATATTTATTAACAACAGAATTAAAGCTCCCATTTCTCTCAGAATTACCTAAAACTTGTAAGAGCACTGAACTTTGATTGGGTGCTACAGTGATACTTTTTACCTAAAGTTTGCAGTCCCAGCTATGAGACACTAGGTAAGTCTCTTACATGGTCAGACCATCATTTTCTGTAGAAGGAACTGTTGGACTATGCAAAAGCCCTATCTAGTTATAATACGTACTATACAGTGTTCTTCACATAATAGAAATTGGAATGTGTCCAAATGCAACAAACTTTATCTTAATGACTAAAACAGATGCATCTCTATGTAAAATAGGAAGTTCAGAGGTAGTGAATTTGTAGAATGACTCTGTCTCAACTATGTCATCAATAATCTGTTTTCTTTTGTCCATCTGTCTGCCCAAATTTCTGGGTTAAAATATTTCTAATTGAAGTCTAGTAGAGATTTGCTGACCTCTTGTAGCAATTCGGAATAGCAAAAATCCACCTTTCCCAAGCTTTCATAATTCTTGCTGCAGTGATTGTTGACTTTAACTGGATATATAATCAGAGCTAGTTCTTGAAGCAAATAAATGCCAAATGTAGATTGTTGAAAGATTAATGGAGGAAAACTTGTTCTGGAAAGCAAGTAAGTTATCAAAGACTCCTGAGACCATGTCAAAAGGACACAAGAACTGATTTGAATATCTCTCACACATCAAAAATAATATGATTTAAGCATCAAAAAAAGAATATTAAAGCCTATGATTCTGGAAGAATAAATCATGGACTCATTTTCCCTGCTTGCCTCCTTTAATTACAGCTAGATATCCTAGAAACAATTCAACAGGCAATGATAAAATAATTCTGAAAGCTGGGAAGGAAAAAGTTGGCCTAGATAGAGACCTCAGGACTTGAGGAACAATGTGATGTAGTCCCTGGGCTTTTTATTTCCCTTGAATTGTGTGCAGAGTTCCTGATAGACCTGAACCTGGAATTGCCAAAAAGCATAAAGAAAAGGACTATGAAAATGTTAGTCCAGCAGAGTCCTAGAGGGGTGTCCGTCCCCTGCTTCACATCCAGGGTACCTCTGGCCTGGCAGATCCACCTGCAGTGCATGTGTCAGTGGAGCCCAGGTGCTCCCCATCCTCTACCCAGAGACATGAGAAGACCCGGGGCTACTCACATGACAATCCTGATAATCCCTACTCCCATGAGAATGTGACCCTGAGACACCAGACATGATAAGATGGAGGTGGTAAAATTTTCTACTGTGATTGTGGCCTTGTTTTTTGCTTTATGTATATTGAGGCTTTATTTTTAGGCAAATATTCAGTTACATTGTTATAACTTTCTCATAATCTTTTTATCATTTTAAAATATCCCTATCCCTCTTTATTTCTGATATTATTC
>NW_006431210.1:8526043-8526369 GCF_000325575.1 Pteropus alecto
TTTCCTTACATGTTTTAATTCAATATATTAAATATTTATATTTAAAATGTGACTTTTATAGACAACAAATTACTAGGTCTTATCTTCTTATACATTGACAATTCCTGCCTTTAAATTGGAGTATTTAGACCCTTTATATACAATGTCATTATTCATTTGGTTGGAATTATATCTATCATCTTAGATTTTTCTATTTGTTCCCTTCTGTTTTTTGTCCCTCTGTTCCCCATCCCTTAGCTTCTTTTTGATTATATGAATTATTTTCTCTATTCTATTTTAATTTACTTCTTGGCTTTTTGGCTATATATCTTTGCATTCTTTTTTTA
>NW_006431210.1:8526398-8542539 GCF_000325575.1 Pteropus alecto
CGGGAATTAAAATATACATTCTTAAGCTTTCAGAATTCTGTCAGTAAATATTGTACCACTTTAAAAAAATATGTAATAAAACTGTAACCATATAGGTTCCTTTAGCTACCTGCTGACATTCTTTACGTTGTAGCTGCTGTGTCCTACATTTACATGCAGTAAACATTCAACAAGACAGTGTTATAATTTCTACTTTAAATAATCACGTATATTTTTAAGATCAAAATGAAAAAGTACTATTTTATATTTACTCAGAATTTACTATTTCTGATGTTCTTAATTTTTAAAATTTTATTCTACAAATCCATATTTTTTTTCCAGTAGAATTTCCCTTTAGCGTGAGGAACTTATATTGGCATTGCTTTCCTCATAATGTAGGTCTGATGGCTATAAATTTTCTTAATTTTTTATCTGAAAATATTTCAGGGATATATTTATCCCTGAAATATACTTTACTATATATAGAATTCTGACTTGCCAGTTTCTTTTTTTTCTTTCAGCACTTTAAAGTTTGTGTTCCACTATCTTCTGGCCTCCATGGTTTTTCATGAAACATCTGTGGTCATGAGAATTTAGAATTAATATTTCTCTGTATGTAATTGCCATTTTTTTCTACCTGCATTTAAGAAATTTTTTTTTGAGTTTTACAAGTTCAGTTACCAGGAACTTGGCCTTTTTTTTTTTTTTTTAAATGTGAATTTATCCTCTTGGGGGTTTACTAAAATTCTTCATTTTGAAAATTGATGGCTTTTAATAAATTCAGTAGTTTTTTGACCAATATTTTCTCAGATATCTTTCAAATATTTTTCTTCTCTTATTTTTTCCCTTCTTTCTCTTTCTGGTACAATAATTGAATATACATTAAAACTTTAATGTTGATTCCCCCTTCCCCCAGTCTTTAGCTTATTCATTTATTTTCAATATTTTTTCTTTCTTCTGCTGATTGGATAATTTTCATTGATGAATTTACTTTGTTTATATTTTACTAAAAGACCAATGAACATTTTATTGCATATATTGTATTTGTCAGCTCTAAAATTTTCATTTCACTCATATTTAAATTTTCCATTTGCTGAAATTTCTCATGTATATATATTTTTTCATTTTGAGTGCATTTCCCTTTATTGCATTGCACATTGTTATAATATCTGTTTTCAAGTCTTTGCTGCTCATTCCAATATCTGGAATATTTTGTGGTTGCGCTCCTCTGATTGTCCTTTCTTTTGAGGATGGGTCACATAATGTTTTCCTGGTTCTTTCTATGTTGAATAACTTTGGGGTTGTTCCTGAATAATATGAATGTTCTGATGTGGAGATTCTGAATTTTGCCATATTCTATCAAACGATATTGATTTCTTTTTGGTTGTTGTTTTCCTTGACAATCAATTTGTTTTCAGTCAAGCTGAAAACTGTCTCTTGAGTCACAATTAAGTTCTTAGTTCAGTCATTTGTTCTTTAAAGGATGCTTTGAATCTGCCTTGCACATAAGTCATTTAGTTGTCATCCAGCTACTTAGACAGAGTTCATGCACAGAATTTAGAAATCCCTTTCTACAGCTCCTTCGTGGAATTACATATCAGTTTCCAATATCGTGGTTGCTGTACATTATTTCTTCTTGATTTTCAGGTTAGAAAGACAGCATGCTTTTCATTAAAGTTTTAGCATCTTCATGCACTGAGTGCATCCTTAGAGTAAAACCTACAGAAACTGGAAAATCACATGGTAACACTTCCTCTCCCCTCTTCTGCAATATTTACCTGCTCTTTACACTTTCTAGAGCTTTCTGATAGTTCTTTTAAAAAATATTTTTATAGCATTTAAACTTCTGGTTTCATATCCAATGTGAAAAGATCTTGGGAGTTATTTCCATTCTTTCAACGTGAAAAAGCCAGAAAAGCTGAAAATGAACAAATTTTTCTGGGCTATCAAAGAAGTAAAACTGGAGAGTAAACTACCACCCTGAAATCTACAGAGACAGGTGCATTCAGAGACTCAGGAATCGAGATTACTCCCCAAGAGCAGAAACTCTGAAGCCATGAAATGATTTTCACAAATTTCTGGAGGCTGATTATGGACTAGCAGAAGAAGGAGAAACTCTTAAGTGTTGGGGGTATCTTCACACTTTCCTACACTTTCCATTTAGAACTCAACTAAGCTCTCATGGTGAAAATTTGAAAAAGATTTTAAGAAATTAAAAATCTTCTCAAATGCCTCTATTTCTCCAGGCCTCTTCAGCCTTCTTAGCTCACCTAGAGAGACAAAAAAAATCAACAGTAGACAGGGCTTCAAGGAATGAGATTGGGGGTGCTTTGGTCAGGGAAAGGAGCAGCAGGAAAAGGAAAAACAAACTATACTACTAGGAGAGAGACAGAGCATTTGTGAAGACCACAGCCCCGGGAAACATCAGAAAACTAAAAGACTGAGATCTACTCGGAAGATATAAAACACTTCAGCCACAGTGTACCGTCATACCTACAGGTTCCCGCTATAGTGACACAATAAGCGTGACAGCTGAGAGAGCTGAAAAACATAGACTCTTTCCAGAGAGCAATACCCTTGTGAATCCCCCAAGCCAAGAAGGGAGGCAAAAACAAAGATAATAGATGAACTTGAAACTTCTAATAACTGTAGCAACAACAACCACTAAACACAGCCCAACACTTAGCTAGATTAAGTTATCACACTGAATTCCTATTAACTTTAGTTCACATTATACAATACAGGATGACTGTCAACAACAACAACAACAGCAACAACAACAACAACAATATTTGCAAAAAAGGCAAAGAAAAACAATCTAAAAAGAAAATGACAAATATTTGCAAAAAAGGCAAAGAAAAACAATCTGAAAAGAAAAAACAAGCATCAGAACCAAACTCAGATATGACATGATCGATTATCATACAGAGTATTTAAAATAACTATGATTAATATGTTAAAGGCTCTCAGTGGAAAACTTGCAAGAAAAAACAAACAAATAATCTGATAAAAGAACAGAACATACAATAACTCTATGGCAGTATCATTTACAAAAATATATGTAATTCGAATAACAAAGGATAAGAAAGAGAAGGTAATAGAGGAATGCTTGAAGGATTAGTGGCTAAGAACTTTCAAGATTAATTACCAAAATCAAACCAGAAATCTAAAAACACAGAGAACACCAAGCAAGTTAAATTCAAAACAACCAATTAATAAGCCACACAAAACCTATCTTGATATGCCAAATGTTTACACTACAGAAAACTGAATAGAAAACTTACAGGAAGCCAGAGAAATCTTAGAATTCTATATATAGTGAAAATTATCTTTCAAAAGTGAGAAGAAAATGACTTTTTTGAAAATCAAAAATTGAAGAAATTTAATGTCAGTAAACCAGTCTTAAAAGAACTATTAAAAAAAATTCTTCAGACAGCTATAAAATAATATAAGCCAGAAACTGATATCTAAGTAAAGAAAGGAAAAGTACAGGAGAAGGAATAAATGAATGTAAAATAAGATTTGTTTGTAACTGATATAAAAGATAACTGCCTGGCTAAAGCAATAATAAAAATAATGTATTGAGTGATTACAGTATGTAGGTAAATGAAATAGAAGGCCATAATGTCACATGTGATGGGAGGCAGGAATTGGAAATACTCTGTCATAAGTTACCTACACTCCAGGTGGTGGTGTAGAGTGCTGTTTGAATTAAACCTGGGGTATTTCAATAAATATATATTGTAAACTAGGGAAACCACTATTTTTTTTTTAAATAAGTATAGTGATAAAGTGGTCAATTCTCTAAAAAGACATAATAATCCTTAATGTGTACTGAACCTAAGAGAGCGTCAAGATACATGAGGCAAAAACTGGTAGAACTAAAAGGAATAGACAAATCCACTGTTGGTGTCTTCAGCACTCCCCTTTCAGAAACTGATAGATCAAGAAGGCAGAAAGTCAGTAAGGATATAGGTGACCTGAGCAGTACTATCAATCACCTTGACCCAATTGACACTTGTACTACTCCCCATTCAACATCAACAGAAACACACTCCTCTCAGGCTCACATGGAACATTTCCCAAGATAGAGCACATTATGGACCATAAAAGACACCTTTGTGAATTTAAGATAATATAAATCATGCAGAGTATATATTCAGACTACAATGGAATTAAATTAGAAATCAATAACTAAAACAGATAGAATTAACCCAAATATTTGGAAATTAAACAACCCATTTCTGAATAAGCCATGAGACAAAGAAGAATTCTCAAGGCAAACCAAAAATTATTTTGAACTCAATGAATATACAAGTTATAAAGTATATATTTGTTATCTGCCAGAAGGCCAGTCTAGTAAGAGTCTATTTGGACATTAACTTTTTGTTTGCTGCTTCTTAGGAATATTATCTGACTTGGTTAGTTACAAACTGTTATTCTCTGCCATTTGTGATAAGCTTAAATTTTTTTATGTATATTAAGATTACTGATGTATTTGATCTTTCTCTTTTTTTCACTTGATTAATATCTTTTCTCTGCTTTTTAAAAAATTTTCTACTTCTGGCCTTCCTAGATTTATCACGTTTTTATTATTACCTTCCATTTCCTATTTTTAGTGTTGCTCCTAGTAGTGATATATATTATGACATGATATGACATGATACGATATATTATAACATCATAATATATACATTTGTAATATTTAATATAATTCTTAAGACACAGATTAGCATAAGAGATCTATAATAACTTATTCTAATCCCTTGGTTCTAGATATCTTTCTGATTCAGCATTTTTCTGATTTTTAAAAGGTAATGCAGCAAATAGCACCTATTGCATGTTATATTACATATTATATAACATTAGGAGCAGGATGTGGAGAAGCATCTCATAATTACATATCAACATGTCTGCACTAAATCATGTGGTCATGGGACAATAAAGACTTTACATATTCTGACAAATTAGTTCAGGTCACATTTTGCCACCAAATTGGTTTTAGTTCAAATCGAAGGGAAAGATTTAAAGAAATAACTTTCACAAATTTTTGTTCTTTCAGAATATCAAATTTAAAAATAAATAAATAAAAAGAACAAAATATCAGATTAAAGGTTGTAGACCTGGTCCTTTATCCTGCTCCAGCAATATCATAGACCACAACAAACAAACAAAACTAGTAAACAAAAACCAAAAGCTAAAAACCTTTGTTTTCAGTCTCTCACGTTCATCTTCTTTCCATGTTCCCCTTTACTAATATTTTAGCTGTTTTTAATTTAAACTCCCCAGTGTAATACTCACTATTTTTACATTTCATTTAGATTTAGCAATATGTTGCCTGTTGTTTTGCTTACCATTATTTCTTGCATCTCTCTCCCTTCTTGTGTAATCTTTATGCCAAGGAAAATGTTTCAGCGTATCTTTAGTTAGTCTGTGATCGGTAAGTCTTCATAAGTCTGAACATGCTTTCTTTTTCACTTTCGCTCTTGAAGAACAGTTCAGTTGTGCATAGATTCTAGGTTTATACTTTCTAAAAATGCTTTAAAGACAATATTATATTAGCTTTCCATTTTTGCTAAGAAAATTCCTTTTGATTCATGATCTTTCTTTTATATAAAACTTTGGAGTTTTTTTTTCCTCTGATAACCTTTAACGTTTTTCCCATCCTTTGAGCTCATTTGCTTGTGTTTTCAATTTGAAAGACTATACTTTTTGTGTCTAGAGTTGCTATTGGATACTTCCTGTGATATGCCTAAACTCTTCTTGCTTTAGATCATCTTTAAAAAAAAAAAACATTTCTAATTATCTGAAAGTCTCATTCAGATTGCGTTATTATTTCAGGAGCTCAGAATACTAATCCTTTGTTTAAAGGGTCCGTCATCTCTTTGTTAGTGACCCTTTCAGGTATTCCTTGGGAGGTTCATAGGCTGTCTCACTGGGTGCATCAGTCCAAGGTGTGCTTTCCTACTGTTATCCCGTACTGATTTTGCAACCGCGAGCACAGGTGTGCTGGTATTGCCTCCAGGGTCAATGACACCCTGCATCAGCACCATAACCCTTGTGCCATGACCATCACTATTACTACAGACGTGGAGGCTCTGGTCACTTCCAGTAATGTCAAACATGGAATCAGTTATTAGCAGGCCCCTCTGACAGTTTATATTTTCCAAATTTATACTATCACAGTTGCTATAGCAAAGTGGATATGGAAATGCTTTCTCTTCATGGAGATAATTTCTATTATATGGAAACCATAACAGAGTGATTGGGCATCACAGTGTTCTAACATTTAGTGAATTATATTTTTCAGTTTCACAAAGAGATATTTTTCTCTCCAAGAAACACATATGGAATTTCTTGAAGGTTCCTAGGTCATGAAGCTTTCAAGAAACATCTACTGTACTCAGTTCAGGACTGCTATCCTTAGAAACTTTGACTTTATTACTGAATGTGGCCTCATTCTCAGGGGCTACAGAGAACTAATAACAAATGGAGATTTGTATCCCCCCCCAAAAAAAAACTCAGGTCAAAAGATGTGCTTGTTTGTTTCAGAGCAGTTTTTACACAATTGAAATATTTACATCAGAATGCTCTTCAACTTCTATACTTGTATTGGCACGCAAGTAAGGGTTACTTTGACCAATCTCGAAGGCCAGAAGAATTCAAATATGTCTCAGATTTCTTCTTACACATGGGCAAAAGACATTCTCTCTCTTAAATTTGCTCAGAATCTAGTAGTGGAAGTGGATGGAAGCATAGATCATCACAGTACTATGTCAGTGCCACTGTGAAGATAAGTATTACCTCCAGTCACATGTGCTCATAGTACAGAGGACTCACTCCCTTGCAGGACATGTCTCAGTGGGGTTCACTGTTAGATCTGGGTTCAATGTTAGATCTGCATTATGTTTTGTTTAGTAGTCACCTCAAATGACAGACTCATTAAGCTAAAAACTCAAAATAATTATTTGTAAAAAAGGTTTCACCCCTGAGCTGCTCTGTTCCCAGAGTAGTTTTTAGAGGGGAGAAAGTAAAATAAAAATAAAAATAGAAACTTATAATAGAAATTTATGATAAGATTTCTGCTGTCATGGTTCAACCGTTAATTTAGTTTCACACATTTTTTTTAGCTTTTATTAGCCATAGTGGTGAAATTTATAAATTAGAATGAGTAACCTTTCTATTAATAAACATAGCTTTGTTACAGATCATAGTTTAATTCAGACAGGCATCATAACCAAAAGCAAAAATAAATGAACCTAGTAATTTTTTTAAAGGAAGAAACAGGTCCTATGAAAGACAAGAATGTGAAAAAGAATAATGACTTCCAATGAAAGTCTCGAGAAGAAAGAAAATCTGATAACTAGCATTCATTAGTTTATTCAATAAACATTTATTAAATGTCTACTCTGGACCAGTTCCTGTTCTAGATGCTGGTGAAGCAGCAGAGAGCAAAATAGATAAGAATCTGTTTTGCTAGGACTTAGGTTCTAATGTGAGAGAAAATAACAAAACATTAACTAGAAAATATGTAGATTATGAATGTGGCTAGTGATATGTAGAAAACCGAAGCAAGGAAATGAGAGTGTCAGAGGCCATGATTTTACTTACACAGGATGCTCGAAGCAATTCCTTGTTGAGCAGATGACGTTTGAGTAAAGATCCTGTGGAGATGAGGGGATGAAGCCATGGTCTGTCAAGTGCGGAGAACATTCTAAATGCAAGAGCAGAAACTTGCTTGCAGTGTTTTACAAACCACATGGAAGATACTGTGACCACAGAGGAATGGAGGAAGGGAAGGGAAGGGAACTCAAATGTGAACCAGGGCGTACTCTTTAAATATCGTAGAGTTGTTTCTAGCGTTCACATTTTATCATAGTATAAATGCATCTGATTAAAAGGAAAAAAATGCAGATTCATCTTACTATGGAAGCTAGCCTCATTTTAACTTACCAATCAAATTTCTTCTTGTTATCTTCACAACATTCTGTGCTCTAATCTTATTGAATTTTTGCAGTTTTCCATATTATCTGTTATTTCTAGCTCCAGTTCTTTCATTAAAACTACCTTTGCTTATAAGATTTTCCCATTCTCCCTTATTTTAGCCTAAGAACTATTTTTCCTTAAGATATTAAATAGATACAAAGTCTATTTTTGGCTTTTCTTCCCCCTAGAATTTGTTAGGATGCCTTCATGTGCTACAATATTATTACACCATGCCTAACCTTTTATCATTTCAATCACACTGCACATTAAATTCTGTTATACTTAGCAGCATTTTCTGTGATGTAGGTTTCTTGAATACAAAGGCTTTGTCTCATATATATGTATATGTGTATATATATATATATATATGTATGTATATGTACATATATATACTCATATATACACATATATATGTATATGTGTGTGTGTGTGTGTATATGTATATGTGTGTGTAGATATATATATGGATACACACACACACATACAGTTCCTCTATATCCAGCCTAAGTCTTGGCACAAATATTTGTGAATATAAAAATTTACTTGGCTTTAAAAATGATGATTACTATGATTACTTTTGCTTTGAAAATCACAATAATCTTGGTTTGTAATGAAGTTTTCAATTCTGAATGTGAGAACAATATCACATTAAAAAATGACTTCGAGTTTGCTTCGCTAGTAGTAGAAAAAAATATATGTGAAATCTAACCACTGAGAACAATTTTCAGACACATCAGTGAAAGCAAAGTAAATTGCTGTTGATACAAATAGTTTCACTCTGACACATGTATTTCAGAGTAAAAATAATCCACTTGAAAAGGAGATTAGGCAGTTGATTAGCTTCTAATATAATAGCAATATTTCTTATGTATTCAAAATATGTCTTGTGTTTTACTGAATGCTTACACTTCCAAATTGCCAACACAATTCTTTGTTTGAAATATTTGAGTTTTTAAATTACATGGGTAAGGATCTTCAAAAAATGTGATCAAGAGAAAAATAAAGTAGTTCTATCTGATACTCTCATATTTTCAATAATAATTAAAATGGTCATGCAAAACTTACCTACAATAATTAATAGTGCTTTTCATTATTTCAGCATTTTTAAGTGTAGGTATATAATCTTGTTGGTTAACACTGTGTAATGGTATTCTAAGAATTATAGCCAGAGGACTTCTGTTGGTTAAATGTTTATCATGCTTTCACTGTCTTCCATGTTTTATCTTGGACAAAGCTAAAATTAATTCCCCCAAATGACCCCTATAATTAATTATATTAGTATATTCATAAAGAGCTTATGCTGGGACATGGTGATTGCTCGCTAAAAAATTAGCATTAACAAAAGTATATTCTCTAGGTAAAACATAACACTGATATGAATAAATGTCTCAATATAATATCATATGAATAAGAAAATATACACATATATATATTTTCTCTGATGGTGATCAAATAGGAATGACTAAATATGATTCATTATATATACACATATATATAATGTGTATATAGACACACACATATAATGTAGAATTGAAATATATATATATTTCAATATATATTTCAATATATATATATTTCAATATGTATTATATATATAATTGAAATATATATATATTATTTTTCTCTCAGTTTCTTTTCTGCTTGGTCGCTTATTGTTTCCCTCGGTGAAAGTACTGAGTGAACAAATTCAGTTTTGAACTTATAACCTTAGATTCCTTTCCACTGTGTTCTAGCCAAGCTGATAGATTTGTAATAACTCATATGAAGTATTATTCCAAGTTCCTTCAGTTTATTTTTGAAGAGAGTCATGAAGACAGCGAATAGTTTCCTAACACCAGGTCTGAAAACATTAGGGTATAATTAAGAATAGCATGTGGGTCTATATTTCCAGAGTCATCTCTAAATGATGAACCTCTAGAAGCCTTACATGGATTTTGTACCTGTCACCCAAATATTGCCTAATATCACTTGGCAATACTTAAAAGGTCTATTTTCAAAACATTCAGTATGTCACTGAATAGATGGAAGTGTTTATTACCCATCTGTTTTGCTCACCTACAGTAAAATAATAGCAAAGAACTCAGCTGGGCAGATTTGGGTGTCTTTATGTGGATCTCTTTTTGTATTCAAGATTAAGTCTGTTCAACAAATACCATGATCAAAAGAACTACTATAAGAATTATTCATGATTAATGCAGCCCACTCCACACCACAGATATAAAAGCTAGATGCAGATAGATGTCTTCACATGTCTATAAAAGATGTCAGTTTTCATCTTCAATCCTGGGAAGTCATTAAATACAATATTCAATCTTATATCTGGCCTTGAAAAGATATCCACTCTAAACTCATCAGAATAGATAAATTTAAAAGACTGAGATTACTATGTGTTGGTGAATATATATTTAAAAAAAAAATCCTCATCAAAGAATTCTACTTCTGGGCATATAATCAAGAAAAATTGCATGCTTATGTATACCAAAAAAATATACATGGATGTTTATAGATGCTTTACTCATGATAACTAAAGGCAGTAAAATACCCCACATACCCATTGACAGTAGAATGTATAAATACTGACACATTGATATATTAGAATATTACAGAGCAATGAGAATATACTCAAAAACATAGATAAATTTCATAGGCATAATATCGAGTGAAAGAAGTCAAACACAAAAATAGTACATTCTGTGTGTTTTGTTTATACAATGTTCAGAAACAGGCAAAAGTAATAGAAGACAATAAAATTGAGAATAGTAATTATCTTTGAGAGGTACTTAGGGTGAGGGGTACGAGGAAGCCTTTCTGGATGTGAAAATAATCTATGTCTTGATTTGGATGGCAGTCATATGGACATCATTCTATGAAAAAGACATCAAGCTTTTTCGACTTAAGATTTGTATATTTTGCATGTGAGCTTTGTCTCATGCTCAGAAAATAACCATAACAACCTGTTTTGGAACAGAGAACTCTCTTCTCTTTGTTGGAAGTAGAAAGAGAGCTCTGGGCAACAAAACAGTTTGATGTGGTTATAGGCTGATGATGACCTTAAGGTATGGAGTCTAGTGGAATCAGCTGATCAGGAGGAGCCAGAAAACAAGCAGCAGAGTTTAGAGAAAATCCAACTGGGCAAAGGGAGAACAGGAACCGGATTCCAAGATAACGGATGGCAATAGAGAGCAGAAAAAGGGAGAAAGTTCAGAAGGGTTACCCATGGACACAGGAAGAGGAGGATATTTATATAGCACCTGAGGACAGGAGAGAAAGTATCAAGGAGGCTGAGCCTAGTTAAACACAAGTTAAACACCTTCTGGTCCCCTCTCTTGGGTAGAGAGGAGCTATGATTTCCCTGGTTCATTTCTACTTTGTGTGCTTTCTAAAATTTGGAGGCAGTCTCTCCCACCTGCTTCTTGAATTGATACCACTGATAAATATATATTGAGAATTTATAATATACTAGATTTGGTAATCATCAGAGCATCATCAAGAGTTTAGCACCTCACTCAAAGCTTTCTTAGTTTTTGCAACCCAAATTACCCCAGTCTGTCACTGAGGATAGAAGGTAGTTAGTGAGATATTAAGGAGACATGTGCATAAAATCCAAGCTGTTGCTGGGAACGTAACTGAATCTAACCAGACCCTGTCATAAACAGTGCAAGATTCTTGGATATCGCTTATTATGTCTTAGTCAATATTGAATCTGCTCATTAAATGCAGATCATGATCAAAGCATCTAATCCCCCATTCCTTATCTCTGGAGTGGCTATATATGTGAATGAGCATGGAAGAGTCCAGCTTTACAACTGCTATCCAAGTATAACTGTTAATGACATTCATTTTGTCCTCAAAAGTGTATTGGTTTGGATGATAAAATGTTCAGTCATCTTGCCTACCCTATAGGTCACCCTACTATGTTATTTGCATATACATATATATCATTTTAATGATTATCATGTGTTATTGAACTGTATTGTTTTCCTGTTTCTTCTTTCAGTGACAATTTCATCTTTGTACTTGCCATGTGCTCAGTGAATATTTGCTGAGCGAATATGTATGTCATTGATAAATACTTGATTATTTCTTTAGTTTTCTATGGATTACTTCTATAGTTTGAAGTGGAAAGTGAATGTGGGCCACTGGTATGGTAAAGGATTGCCTCGATACATCATGAAGGTGGCTGGGGAGAGCAGTAGCTCAAATTACAGGAAAACAGGTGACTACCATGAACATCCAGAAGAAGCATTTATTAGCTAAGTAGATTCTCATTCAGGAAATAAAATAGCTCTTGGATACTTCAAGTTATGCTGGGTAAAATTAATAATCAATCCATAGTCATTTATCTATCTCTTTTGAAAAATAGATAATTATACCATCAAGTTCAGGTCAAGTAGCTTGTTAAATAGAGTTTATCTGGGATGGAAGTGTAGAAGAGGAAAACCATCCATCACTTAAAGCTATATTAGGAAAGCTAAGCCCTTACTGCAAGTATGTGCTTCATCAGCATGACTGTGTACTTTTCTGAACATTTTTAGCTTCAAAGACTCTTCTTTTAATTGAAACCCAGTATGTGTTTATTGCTGACACATGTTAAAAATCTTGCTTATACAGTACATAAATCTCTCTCCAAAGCCAATAGTCCTACATTGTTTGTTTCTTAATTAGCACAGATACTATATGAAAAATGCAAGAGACATCTGCTAGGTGAAATGCTTATCAGTTTTAATTGATTTTCTTTGTCCTGGGTAGTCCAGAGGCACTGATAGTTTTGGCTTGTCCTGATGATTCCTTTAATGAGCACATTTTCCAGGAACATTTGACATAATACTAATTTGGAAGTATTTTTAGTAAGTTCTAGATTCATCTCACATAGTGCTTGGTGGCAGAGTTGAACAGCAGTGATCATATGTTCTTGCCTGGAATAATGTAGAGTTCGAAATGAAGTAAAACAATATCATGAGTGTCCTGATATCAGAATTATGTAAGCTGCATACTACAGAGAATTCTTTGCACAATGTGCTATTGACTATGAAGCCTTTAAAAAAAAATGTCATTAGCTAATCTGTAGCAGAGCTTGAGGAACAGACTTCAAATCACCTATAGATTTTTAAGAAATAAGATACAGTTGTTCTTGTATTTCAGTCACTACCAATTAATGGTCTATGTACAATGTTTGCGGTGTCATACATTATCCTCACTGTCTTTCCCCACCCTACACACACACTTTATATACACCAGCTTTATACCCATAGTGAACTTTGTGCCCTGTGCTAGCATTGCACACTGACTAATCATTTACTTTCTGTTTGACCTATTAAGAAGTCTACCATCTGAAGTCAGGGCCTTTTCTGCATTCATCTTTGTATTCATAATGCCTGGTGTCATAGCAGAGGAGCTCAGTAAATCTTCATTTTATGTGTCAACTCGGTTAGGCATTGTACCCAGATATTTGTCAAACATTATTCCAGATAATGTTTCGTGAGTTTTTTTTAAAAAATAAGATTAACATTAAATCACTAGAGTTTGACTAAAGCAGTTTATCTTCGGTAATGTGGGTGGGTGGGCCTCATCCAATCAGTTGAAGGACTTGATGAAAAAAAGACTAATCTCTCCTAATGAAAAGGACATTCTGCCAGTAGTGAGCCCTTGAATTTGAACTGAAGCATCAGCTCTTCCCTGAGTTTCCAGCATACTAGTCTGTCCTTTACATCTTTGGCTTGATAGCCTTCACAGTTGTATGAGCCAATTATGTTAATATACATCTCTGTAGATAAATACATTGATAGAGAGATAGATAAATCTCTGTCAGTTCTGTTTTTCTGGAGAAAATTAATAAGAGAAAACCCTATCTTATCGTCTTTGTAGTCCTAGATACTAGGTAGAGCCTGGAACATAGCAAGTTGTCAATAAATAATTGAAGAATGAAAGAATGAGAAATTTTTATAAGAAAGATAAAAAGGTAATGGGTACTGAGTGATGTGGAAAAACTATATGCGTGTGTGTGTATGTGTGTGTGTATCTCAAGGGCAAGCCATTAAATTTGTTTAGGTTATATGGGAGTAGTTTTAACTTGAAACACTTAAAAAAAATTCTATTTTACACTATAGTAACATATACTAGATGCTAACCAAAAAAGGGCATTTTTCTCTTCATATGTAGGAAAGATAGATGAAGTCTCTAAATAACTACTCAGTGTACCTTGAAAAGAATGAAGAAAGAATCATGGAAATCTCTAGAGGCTTAAGCCTGTGGAATAATTCAGCAGCATTCCATGTGGAAAGCCAGTAATAGTTGGAATCTTGGCCTGGCTAACCACCTAGAAAGAATAGTGATCTTGCTTGTATACGTTGTGCTATATTTGCATGAAGGATAGAAACCATGATTCCTGAATAACATGTAAAACACATGAGTCAAAAAATTTGTTTTTTCCTGAATTGGGAATTTATGTACATGAAAACTATTATTAAATTATATGAAAATTATAACACATATTATGCAAACTCCAAATCACCGTTATTAAAAAGAACTAAATTATATAAAATTGAGACCTATAATCATATTAACTTAGAGCCTATAATACTCATAAGATTAAAGTACCTTAAAGGAAAAAGTTTAGAATTCTCCTAGGGCAGTGATTCTCAGTTGGGATATGATTTTGTTTTTCCTGAAGGGATATTTAGCAAAATCTGTAGATATTTTTGATTGACACAACTCAGAGAGTAGCCTATTAATAGTACCTAGTAAGTAGAGGCCAAGGATGCTGCTAAATACTCTGCAATACACAGGACATCCCACCTGGAAGAAAGAATTATCCAGTCCAAAATGTCAATACGCCAACTTGAGAAGCCCTACCCTACAGATTTTATATATTCCTTGAGATGATCTGGAGGCATCTGAATAATTAATATCAGCATCTCCAAGGTCTTTATAGGAGCAGACCTAAACATTGCCTACCTCCTGGATGTAGATGTCACGATTTTCTTGTCTCACTTGTGGAAATGAAGAGCATCCAAATGAAAACAAGTAAAGTCTATTCATTCAGAGCTTGCTAGAGCAAAGGAGTCAGTCACCATCACTGATGTTTGGCAGAGACTCAAAGGCAGACAGAAGCATGGGAAAGCTTTATTGTGGATGAAAAAGGGTGGCTTCGGGTAGGTCCTGACTGTTGGCACGAGGAAGCTGTTGGTAGGCTAACTAGAAGCAGAGCATCCTCTATGATTGACTCGGGGTGAATATTTGTTTACTCCAGTTGGTTCTAATTTGGAAATAGGGGCAACAGTTAGAGAAGCTATCATTATTAATCAGGTTCTGGCAGTTTGGGGATAATGTATATACAAGTTATTTGTTTTTCTGGACTCATTGCTACAGATATTAGTTTGGCTCCCTGGATTGATTACTATAGACAGTAGATTGGTTTTCTGGGTTGATTGCTACAGGTTGAGGGTCAGAATTCTGTTTTTTATATGTAGCCTGGCCATTGTCAATTTGTATATTTTGTCTCTCAGACTCTTCACCCATAGACATATTGACTTCATGGATTTCAATACTCACTTGGATTTTGATCTAAGAAAATCCACTAATAGACATTCGCAGCCAAACTCAGAAAGCAAGAGTTGAGTGAAAGAATTACATAAGTGAATCCCCAAGTAGGAAAATAGGAGACAATTTGTAACTATTAATTTAAAATTTAAAGGAGGTCATAGGATTTTTATAATTCAGCGATGTTTATTTATCTGTTATTTTTAATCCCCACACTTAATTGTATACTTTGCTCTTTTCTTCTGGGACTAGAAGTTCTCAAATTATATTTTTCTTATTTCTTTGTCTGATAACTTCATGTTAGTTCCTTCTAATAGTAAGTTCACATGAGAGATCAGAGGTACAGTTAAAAACAATAAAAGCAATACCTTCTTGCTCCCAGCATCAGTAGAGTAGCAGTTATTGGCATTTCCAGGAAGAATGTGGGGAAGGAGTGATCATGGACTCCAGTAGCCCAAGAAGAGGCAGCATTTTTCTGGTGGATTTTAAAAAAGACATTCAATTCCACAGCAATAGGGGAAGACATTTGGACCCTAAACCAGAAGCATCAGTGCTTCTGATATTCAGGAATTATCCCTTTTTTTCCGCCCCCTTCTTTACTTTTGTGCCCCAACTTTTCCAGTACCAAGCCCCTATA
>NW_006431210.1:8542582-8546482 GCF_000325575.1 Pteropus alecto
ACACATACATACATACATACATACATACATACATATACACACACACATACATATGTGTGTGTATGTGTATATGTATATATATGTGTATATGTATATATATAGAAAGAGAGAAAGAGGTGGGGGAAGAGAGAATTTATTTCCGTATACAGTATTCTAACTAATATATTTAATAGGTACTGATCTGTGGCAAATGTTAAGATTTTTAAAATTAGACTTTAATTTCACTTAATATGAATAGAATTTATTAACACCTGATATTTATTATGACTCATGATTAAACTCAATCTTTTCAAAAGTGTGTTCCCCAAGTAGCCAGGTTAACAGAGCGCTTTACACCTTTATTCTGTCTCTGTGATGAACATCATTGTGTCTGTTTCAGATTTTTCAAATACCTCATAGAGAAATTACTTCCATTGATTTCTAAAGTATCGTTGGTCCCTAAACAACCATGCTTGGTCAGCAGTGCAATCCATAATATTCACTTGGCTACACTGGAAAACAAAAGGTTGTCTCTTGTTTTTTTTTGGTCATGCTCCCTGCTAATGAACCAAATACACTTTTAGGAGATAAAAAATTGTGCTATTACATCAGCATCTTTTTAAAGTCACATTTATACAGAGCTAGGGTTCTTCCTGAAATAAATGTGCCTTACGAAGAAATTTAAATTTTCTAGTTGCCTTTATGTTAAAAGCTATATTTTATGCTAAAAAGAAAACAAAAACTCTCCCCCCTACCCCTTTACCACTCCTTTACCTCATTACACAAGGCTTTCTTGTATTTAGTAATTTTTGCTGATTTTATTTACATCAGAATATACATTTCTAGTTCAATTCCAGTAAGACTGAAGCAAGGTGTGAGTAAAACCTAAGATGGCCAATTTTGCAGTAATCTTTCCATTAATAGAATCCAATCCCTGCACATGTTGTCTTAGAAATAAAGCTGGTATGACAGCAAAAGAAAAAAACTCATTTCTTTTCAGCCTAATCGACTTAGGGAAAGCAATAATCCTTCGCTAATTTCTTCCATCAGAGCTAGCATATGTTGTAAAGAATCGCATTTAGAACAAAAGCAAGCTGTATTAAGTGCCAAGAAATAATGCAAAGAATGGTTTGTTTTCTGAGTATGTCAGATTTTGAAGGTTCAAAGAAAGGATTTTTTATAATGGAATATGTGAACTCTTTCTAAACAAAACCCACAAATTCTTAAGGGATCCCAACCTTGCTGTTTCAGATTATTTTAGTGTAAAACTTACTTCTTCTCTCATGGATGGTGGTGTTTGAAAGTTGCAATTCAAGTTAAGGAAATTTTGGTTGCAAAATAACCATTTCGAAGAAAAGTTTATTTGTTTTAAGTGACAGAAGTATCTTACAGTGTATGAGTTGACTTCTCCAGCAAAGCAACCATCCCAAAACATAGTGTCTTTGTCTTAGTCGTCAAGGCTGCTATTATTAAAAATTACCTTAGAGAGGGTGGCTTAAACAAGCAACATTTATTTCTCATAGTTTGGAAAGCTGGAAAGTCCAAGATCAAGGTATTAGCAGATTCATTGTCTGGTGAGAGTCTGCTTCCTGGTTCACAGACAACCATTTCCTGCTGGCTCTTCACATGATGGAAGGAGCAAGAAGCTCTCTGGAGTCTCTTTATAAGGTCAATAATCCCATTTCTAAGGTCCCCACCTCATTACCTATTCACTTACTTACCAAGGCCCTACCTCCAAATATTATCACATTGGAGATCAGGCTTCAACATACGAATTTGCGGGGGACACAAACATTTAGTGTGTAGTAACCTTTAAACAAAGAACATCTATAGAGACCAGGGGTCAGCCAATTATGGCTCATGGGCTAAATCTGACCAGTAGCCTGATTTAGTAAGACTCAAGAGCATTGTTTGGTTCTCACATTTTTAATGGGTTATAAAGAAACAAAGAAGAATATGAGACAGAGAAGGCATGTAGCTCACAAAACCTAAAATATTTATTATTTGGCCCTTTCTGGAACAACTAAGTCCACTTCTGATTTAGCTTCTGCTAAATCATACCCAGTCTATGTTACGGCTTATTAAATAAAAAGGTTTTGCTTCCCTAACTTTTTCTTGATGGACACCTGAATATTGATATAATTTTTTAACTTATATTTCAGTTATAGTTGACATATAATATTATATTAGGTTCAGATATACAGCATAGTGATTAGGCATTTAAATTTTAAAATAGGGTCCTTTCAATCCATTTATCATTACATCAATGGACAGATGTAATAACTGGAAATTTTAATAAAAAACACAAAGATGATCAAAATATTACTAGACACATCACTTTGCAATGAAAACTATGCAAATTCTACTGGACAATTTACTCAGGCTTAATTGTATGTAATTAAAACATACATGAGTCCTGCTATAAATTTCATTAGTGAAAACATTTAATTACTTTTGAGTATGAAAGGAGACTATATAACGAGATTTGTTATATAGATTTGTTTATTTGTCCAAATTCTGCTGGTACTTTTCTGAATGATCCCTGCTCTATTTATCCCCTTTCTACTGGTGCTGAGAAATCAATATCTGTGCTTATGCTCTCCTATTCCTATGGTCATCATATTACTATCTTCAGTTTCTAAATGTATTATTAAACCACAGTATATAAACAAACTACAGGTATTTATTTGGGCAATCTTGTTTCTGGAATGACTTCTCAATCTATTTGCTCAGCACTGTCTGACTTGCTGGTTAAAGTGGAGGAAAAGGAGTTTGCATTTGATTATCTCTAGCAAAAGGATCAACAGGTACTCCATACCTATATCTGTAGTTTTGTACTCCTATATCTTTGGTAGCAAAAACTCAGAGATCTTACTCTTACAGCATGCTGTGTCCCATGTTGGGTGGGCCTGGCCTATTTTCATATTACTGGGTCATTATAATTTTTTCAAATCCCTTCAAGGGTAAACTGAAAGGTGAATTTTTTGAAGCAAACAGACTAGACCTTGAATCTCCATTCCATAACTTATAGTTGGGTAAAGTTGAAATAAGACACTTAGGTGCTCTAATTCTCCATTATCACATCTGCAAAATAGAAGTAAAAATATGTGTTTCATAATGCTGTTGAAAAGATTTTTAAAATTTTTATATTAGTCACCCTGTGCCTGAAACAATTTTAAATTACCAGAAAGTATGTTACATCATATTTTTAAGTCTCTCTGAGGGTAACTCTTCTGCCCTCATCATTTTCATAGAGGTTAACTGGAGACTCTAATGCTGTTACTATGCTGCTAACAGAGACATACTGTATGAATGTTTTGATACTCTATGAGAGATTAGCTTCCCCTTAAATCCTGCACCTTTAGCACTCAGCCACATGCAACCATGTACAGAGTTGACTTACTTTTGTCTCAAATAACAAGAAATCCGAAGGTAGGAGGTCCAGGATTAGTGCACTGTAGTCAGCAATACTCCTTTCATCCTCTGCTCTGCCATTGTTTGTCCTTCTTCACAGGATGGCTATGGAATCTCTGGGCATTGTGCCTGCTTTCTAGGCTAGAGGAAGGGATGAGGGGGCAGGGAAAGGCCAACTGAACCTGCCACTACTGGTCTGCACGACAACACATTCATTGCATGTCCTAGCCAGTCAGTTTCTGTTCATGGTACATTGTAATGTCTTTAAATTTTCGTTTACTTTTTTTTTTTTGAGGTGAGACTATTGCCTTACCAAATACCATTGGAATTCTGTTAGTAAGAGGGAAAGGTAAAGTTATTATAAGTAGGCAAGTAGCAGTATTTGACACAGATGCCTACAGGCACTTCAAAGTCAACTTCTCCAGAAAAAAATTTATCCCTCTCTTCTTCTAATGAAGCTGCCATTGTCATATTCTCTAAGTAGAATAAGTAAGACTTTGGTGAAAA
>NW_006431210.1:8546520-8553446 GCF_000325575.1 Pteropus alecto
TATGATAGTAAGTGATGGTGATTCCCTAAAAAATGATGCAGCTGTTCCCACATTGGAGATGTAAATTAGGAAGTATGACAGGGTGTGAAGACTAAGATCTGAAATGTATCGGCAAGGAAAACTACTTGCAATGGGCTTAAATTTTGGACTATGTTTTCTCTTTGATTCATGAAGAGAGAGTAGGTATATTTAAAGTTTTTTCTTGTCTTCATTATTTTCTATCTCTTATATATCAATAAATTATTAATTACTTGCAGAGCTAATACATTGGTATTTGGGAATTGTGCTGATTCTTCTGGCTTCCAGGCTTCCACTAAAAAAAAAAAATACGATGGAGTCAGATCATGAAGCACCTTGAAATCTAAAATAAACCATTGGACTTACTGCTATAGGCAATCAGAAGCCAAATATGTAGCACAGCCTGGATTGGTAGTTAGAAAGGTAATTTCAGAACTAGTGGGAAGAATATGATTAGAGTTGGGTAGATTAGTAAGAAAATGGTGGTAGTTTGCTAGGCAAGATCTGAGGAATATCATGGGGAAGGGATAGGAGAAGTTGGACACTGACACAGTGAAGAAAATTTCCAAATTGCTAATATGTCCCATGTATGGGTCTTGAAAAACTTTATCACAATGATCCATTCTCTGTATGTCTAGCTATCGAAGCAACTCTACAGTGGTGTGATGGTAACAAGAGTATAGAAAATTGAATATAGTTCCTCTTCAATTCCCATTTATGGAAGAGAAAGTGGCATACAGAGAAGGTGGTCTTGTTGGATACCATTTCTTCTTGTTCTCTTGGCAAAATGTTGGCTGAGTAAGAGGGACCTGTGACTTTTGTTTCTACTGCAACAGTTACTGTCAAATATGCATCCCCAGCAAATGTGCTAGATTGTTTAACTATTCCCAACCTTCTCTCATAACTGTTAAATATTTCAGCCTTCCCAACTCTATTATCATCCTTATCAACCTTATAAATGTTTTTTAGTTTCCCCTAAGTTTCATCTCAGAAAACAAACATGTATTAAGAAAAAAGAGAAGCAATTGAATCATGTATCTAAAGAGTACTAGTGGCTGTGCTAATTGCTCAGCTCAATCCTACATCATTTTATAGTCTATCTAGCATGTTATCCACAAGTAATTGCACTAAACATGTTTTCTCTTCTTCAATAGCTAGTACCAAGCTTCTAAGCTTCTGTTTTCTAGCTTGGATGAATGAGTGAACTTGGCTGAGGGGATGCATTGTCAAAGCTGATTTATGTTGTTGTCGATCCAAACTGCTTAGCTCTGCAGCTAAAATTATCCTTACATGCCCATTGTTCAGAGTTCAGAAAAACACCGTCTGTTCTATTGTTCGGCCATAGTCAGGATGCAGATTTCCTGTGCAGTCATTGTTCTTTTCCCTCTGCATAAAGCTTTCCAACAATAATGGATGACTGTACGGTAGAGGTTTGTAGAACCTCACAGGAAAGGAGACCAGTTTTCCAAATGGGTAGCAGTGTGCTGGAGGTGATGTAGGAAGAACACCTGAAAGCCTAAAATATTACTAGCTATTTTTTTCTTTTCATAGAATACAGTCGAGCATTAATGAGGAAAACCAGTTTATTTTTTCATTATGGCATAAGCCATTGACACTGTAGGTCTCCTTTCTTAGTCGATACAATAAAAGCATGAAGTACTGGGTGATTTAGCTAAAGGTAAAGAATAGGTTTTTCTATATATACCTTTACTGCATCAGTCAGGATCAAAATAGGAAACAAAAGCTTTACTCAAATTAGAATCATATTAGAAAGGTTTATTTATAAATGAATTGTAAAGATAAAACAAAAAAGGACACTGATCTTGGAAAAACTTGCTGCTCTTACCACCCCAGGGCAGAGTGAATGTAGTGGTTATTGGAATCTAGAACTAGAGACATAGGTGGAAGAGTCCACCTTGCAAGAAAGAGTGACTTTGGTCATGGGAGACAGCTAGCCCTCGCTATGTATCAAGGAGGGAGCCAGTGGAATATATAACTGCCTATTCTCCTCCCTTTTCCACATCTCCTGGGCTCCTCATTGGCTAAACACAACTGGGAACTAGAAGATGAAGAATTCCAGTCTAGCTGCTGTAATGGTTATAAGTCAAACTCTGAGACAAAAGAGTAGGATGGAGTATAAAGAGGTCAACCTGAAGAGGCAGACAAAAGACGCATGGTAAATTATTTGTTAATATTTCCATTACTTATTTTCTCCTTGAAGTCATCTTCTCTTAAGGTTAACATCTTAACCTATCAATTGATCACTGAATTTTATTCAAGATCAAAACCAAGTTATGTCCCATACTTGGTGATTTAAACTAATATTTAGGAAGTGGCCCAAGTCTTGGCCCATGCATGGTTACAAAACTCTTGCTAATTCTTTACTCATTTTTACAACAAGTACATGGGATAGGCAAAAGAACTGATTTTTCCTAGCTAACATGGTGTTTCTTCTCTGGCCTCCTCATTCTTATTCCTGGGTCACAGTGCACTCCTTGGGTCTGGGGAAGGAGCTATCAGAATAAGGTCTCTAATGAATGCTACTGTTTAGAAAACTTAATAACTTAATTGTATAGATCTTGCTTAGACATACCAAGTTTTCCCCTTGCGGCCAGCTCAAATCTTGAAAAGTGAGTCACTTATAATAGGCAACAAGAGTCAGAACAGAGACAACTGGGTTTTTCAGACTTACAATAATAGCTGCTGGACTGGAATGATTTATCTGTAGCCTCAGCATTTTTCAGAGGCTTCATATTACGCTGGAACCAAACTCTCCTCTGAATGGTTTTGGATGAATATAACAGCAGTTCTGCAACTCATACTTTTAGGAAAAAGGGCAGCCTCAGGAGCGCTCTATCCTACCTCTGCTGAAAGAGGGGAAAACTCTTTTCCAGATGAATTCATTTCCTAAGACCATCATTTTATTATTATACTATTAGGAGGCTTAAGAGTTCATATTTCCCCACAAATGATTGCTCGCACTATATATAAAACCTGTCACACGTTTTGGAGATCTTCCCTTGATTAATGACTTGGTAGAATCCCTGGACACCTGAAGATGAGGGTCTCATTTTCTTTGCCAATTTTAGCAACAGCTTAAATCACTTTTGCTTTTAAATCCTGTGTTCCACCCATTGTTTATGGAAAGGTTAGCCTCAAATTCAAAGTGAACATTTTGTTAGTCTTCTTTGTAAAATATAAAATATAAACATTTAACAGGAGATGCAGTATACCGTATAAATGGCCTTTTTCTTTCCATTTTATAATAAAAGTCAAACTGAAGAAATTTGTGGACTGTTTTTCCCTTTCGTAGTTAGTTAGCTTTCAGAATTTTCTAGTAAAATATATTTCAGAAAAAAAAATTCAAGTCATTTTTTGAACTTTCTTCCCACATTTGAGCTAATGAACAAGACACAATCACAGCAATGAATTAATTACTCTAATAACATCTCCTATAATCACATTCTTTCAAGAACAAAGATCTTTTTCCTTCTTGTATTGAAGAATAGCCAATCAAAATACAGAGTTAATTGTTCTAAAAACTCCTTGCTCTCCCTTTTAATATAATCATTTTAACTATCTAGGGAGAAAAGCTAAGGAGACACAATCAGAGGAGGAATTAATTACTCTATTAACTTTGCTTTTACTCAGTTTCATTTATTCACAGTTCTGGAAGAGACCCTCCAGAGGTCAGCATTCCTTGCATCCGCCACCTGTCAGGGACATATCTAAGCCATACAGACAGATGGGTTGCCTCCTAAGGTTTTGCTCTACCGTTTATGGTTTTTTTTCCTTACTCTTTTATTATTCCCTTTTCTTTGCCTTCTGGCCCATAATTACCCAGAAGAATGAAATATATATATATAATTTTTTTCATTATTCTCCAAGATCTTCTTCAATTGCTCAGAGATAATACACCATGTCAGAAGCATACTTCGTTAAACCTAGAACTTATTTTTAGAAGAGTAGCATATCTTCAAACATATTTTTGCCAGTTTGAAGATTTGAACTGAAGTACTGCAGGGTGGATAATGATAGCACTCAGGAAAAACTCCAGGGAGTACAGAAAGGAAAAGGAGACATGTCGGGAATGCTGCCTCCTTTCTACTACTGGCCATAAGTTACATTTTGAACAATGACATTTATTGTCGAGATTCTATTTAGTTCTCTGAATGTTTATCACCTTTTAAACATTCCCTTTAAACATTTTAAAGAGAATAAAAGTAAATTGTTCAAAATAAAAATGATTATTTTTTTAACAGTGCAGTAATATTCTTTGGAAGAAAATTGTAAAAGTGAAAGAGTCTCCTTTTGGACATATTTCAGGAAAAACTCCACTTTACCTTGTCCCATAAAATAAATGACCATTTCAACTAGCCCTATATCCATTTTCACATACTTACTTCTTCTTAATATTTAGGAGTCCAGAGTTTGAGTTAAAAACTGAATAGATGTTAAGTTACAATCTTCAGGTCAACATCTAGAGCCATAATAATTCTGATTTTGAGGAATTTTGAGACAGGGCCAAAGTAATGGCTCTTTGTCCAGGGACACTACCGTGTAGTCAGGAACATATGTAGAATTAAATTTAAATAATTACAAATTCACATGTCAGTCTAGATCTGTGTTTAGAGATGTGTAAAGATCTTAGGTATTGCCCTCTATGTATCATTTGCTCTATGTATCCTGAAGGGTTAATTAGCAATACTGCAGTGTCTTCAGCACTGGCTTTTCTTATGTTCATTTCTCTGGTTGGGCTCTACAAAGAGAGTGTTCACAAATCTGCAAAAGGAAACAGACTGGAGATGTGTTCTGTCTGTTGGCTTAAGTCGATTTGATATCACACATGCTTGCAGAGTAATGAAAATAGCTGCATCAGCTTTTGCTATGAACAAACGCCTCAACACATAGTGGCTTAAAACAACCACCATTTTCTTTAGCTCGGTTATGCGAGTTGAATGGCTGTTCCTTCTCATAAATCTGTGATCTTTTGATAGTTTGGCTGGCGGTCGGATAATCTGTGTAGAATGGCCTCACTTATAAGTTTGGAAGTTGGATTACTCTGTGGGAGTCTTATATGGTCTCCCATCTTCTAGCAGCCTATCCCAAGATTCTTCACATATGTGTACTGCACTGAATGGGCCTCCCCCACTAGAATTTTTGTCCTCAGATTGGAACCTCAGAATGTAACCTCATTTGGAAATTAGTTAAGATGTCATAGTGGTATGCCCTAAATCCAACAAGAAGGAGAGTGGGCAGACAGAGATACACATAGAGAAGAAGACATGTGAAGAAGAAATTAGAATAACGAGACTACAAACCAAGGTAAGCTAAGGATTGCTGAGGGCTACCAGAAATTAGAGGAAAACATAAAACAGTTTTCCCTTCATAACCCTTGGAAGGAACTAACCTTGCAGACACTGATTTAAGACTTCTAGCCTCAGGAAGTGAGAGTAAACGTCTCTTGTGTTAAGCTAACAATTTCTGGTGTTTTATTATGGTGTTTTGTTATAGCAGCCCCATAGAAGAGAAAGGGAGACTAAGCCCAATGTACAAGTGCTTTTTAAGTCTTTCTTTGAGTCACAATTGCTAATGCCTCATTGGCTAAAGGAAGTCATGTGACTAACCAGAGCTAAGGAATGGAAAATAGTCTTCAGCTCTTGATGGGAGGAGCTGTAAATTGCATTGCAAAGGAGCATGGATACATATAAGGAGAATATCTGGCTGTTTTTTGCTTGTTTTGTTGTTGCATTCCACTTCTGCACACTTGAGATGAGACCTCTACTCTATGATTTGTGGGTAGCGCAATCTAGCATATAGCTGCAGTATGCCTCTAAATTGCATGTTCTTTTGAAAATACTATGAATGACATTATTGGATTGACTGATAAAAAGATCAGCTTGAATTGACTGTCTAGGCTGTTGGATTCACAAACTAGGAATATAGTCTTTTGCCTAGTAATGAACTGCAAATTAGATTCCAACTGAACCTTTTGATTAGACAATTATGACCAGAAACTTTCATAGTTACCCTATTGACATGAAGTTTTCTTAAAAGATAGATTAGACCAGGAAGTTTCCTAAGGTCATATTTCTGTTTCTTTGTTTGATTTTTTTGTCTTCTTTTACTTAATACATCAGTTTCCTAGAAAGGCGTACATAACAGGTAACAGAGCGTCTTTGTTACTGCCAATTCTTCTGTGCACTTGGACATTAAGAAAAAATTCCCTACAATTTATTATATGCTTGATCATATGGTGTCCTCCACTAAGCTTAAACTTCAAAGGACTTCGTTTTTTTTGAAAACGCTATAAAGGACATTCTTAAACAGACAAAAGTGTTATATGGATGGTAGATTATATAAAAATACTGTATCGATATAAGTTTACGAATGTGTCAGCTCCACTGATGGTATATAAGAGAATATTCATATTCTTAGGAAATTTCAACTATTAGAGGTAAAATGGGCCATGATGTATACAGCTTACTTTCAAATCGTTCAGAAAATAAATGTAAACATACACATCTAAGATATGCAGTAAAATATTAACAATAGGTAAATGGAAAAAAACAGGTAGGTGTTCTTTTTACTACTTTCATGTTTGCAATATTAAGTGTAAAATTATTTCAAATGTAATAATTAACATTAAAAATATATTTTTTGAAAAATCAACTGGCAGCCAAATCATGTAAACTCTAATTTCTCCTCGTTTCTTCTCTAATATTATACAGTTGTTGCTGTGTTCCGTCCCCCCGGGAAGGAGGTGACATTGCCTTTTGCGGAAAGATTTTTATTAGGTCAGATCTACTTTGGAAAGGCTAAGTTCTTATGATTTTTTACTCATGCAGAGGGTCTAAGTAGGCAGGCAATCTGTCTGTCAGGCTGCACCAGATGTCCCAGCTATTAAG
>NW_006431210.1:8553510-8561937 GCF_000325575.1 Pteropus alecto
GGAGGCTAATGGGAGAAAAGCAGGTAAGTGAAATGTCAAGGAGAAAGGCAGTAAAGGCTGAGAATTGTATTCTAGTTTGCTTTGTAAACAGGAAGATGGATAGAAAGTAGAAGCATTATGTTCAATGGCCCTCACTGAACATGAAAAATAACTTTTCTATATTAATAAATGGCATTAGGTATATTCATACATCCTTTTTTATCACAGCCAACACAGGCATGCAGTCACAAACCCAATGATGAATAAGAAAAATAGTCCATGTGTTAAATATATCTTATTCAGTTACGAGCGTGTCAAAAAGGCTCAACTTGGTGGGGTTTAAAGGTGAAATGGCTTTATTTTTCCATCCTGCTTTGTCAAATTTCACATTGCTATCCATTAATGATATCGTGTGAATCCCACAGCTTTCCATTCACTTGCAGTTATTAAAATGTGGACCATGTTAAAGCTTTCAAAACCACACCGATTCACTGGCAGTTATTAAAACTTGGTCCGTTTTAAAGCTTCAAAGTCAAACTCAATTTAAAATTCATTTCCTCATCATACTCTACATAATCCCTCATTCTCCTCCCTTCCATCATGCTGCCAGTACAAGCTTGAGCTAAGGTGCCGGCTGGGGAGTGAGATAGTGAGAAGATTTCTGGCCCTGTGACCCAGACACCTTTTCTGGTCATGCTCATCTGGAGAGCTGCAACTGGGAAGAGGGAGAGGCATAAGTGAAATCTCTCCTTAGCTAACCAGACAAGGTTTTAATGCTCTTGTTATGGACCCACTCCTGTTGCTTTAACAACACTGGCTGACCTTTGCTGGCCTCTAAATGGCAGACCTGTAAGTCCTACCTCTCTCATGAAATGCATGGATAGTTTTTACATTGTGTGGTTTCCCCATTTTACCTCATGTTCAGAGTTTGGCGATCTTAATGGATCCGGACGACTCAAGCTCAGCTACAATTTGACTCATAATGAAATACTTAAATGTAAGTCTAACAAAATATGTATAGGAATTGGATTTTAAAAATTAGTCCTCTATTATTAGATGTAATATTGTATTAATTGTTTATATAGCTGTCTTCCCCAGACTATGGTTCTTTTGTCAGAAGTCATGTTTAAACATTTTTGTATGTTAGTTTTAAGCATTCTTAGTTTTTAAATGTTATAAATGTTTAACAAAGAGATTACTACATGGATCAAATAGTGACAAGCATGTATTTGGAGGTTTGGAAGGTAGAAATTAGTTCGATAGTTAAACACCTTTTACTCATTAAAGAAACTAGTTCAGGCGGTAAAAGTAGACACTGTCTCATGACTTCTGTGTTGTTGTGAAGGCTAGACATCATTATGATTAGAATCTTCAAATTCCTTTATAGTTTTTTCCCTGATACCTCCACATTCTCTATTAAAACATGCTTGGACTTTAGCTCTGAAAAAAAAAAAAAATAGTTTGGCTGCATAGGAACCCTGTAGGAGGAGAGGTAACTGCTCAGATACAGAAATGTGTCCAGTGACTCATTACTTGACTTTTCCCAAAAGATTTACCTGTTCATCCCGAGGACAAAGAGCAGTTAGATAATTAGCATCCTTAAAATCCCTCAAGGAAAGTATTCTGATAACTGACTTTTGTTTCAGTTCAAGTTCTTGATCTCTCCCTCTCCTATCACTTCAACTTTTGCTTTGTTTTATGACAGTTTATATAATCTAACCTTCTAAGTTATATGATCCTTAAAGACAAGAGTGTGGCATTATCCATCTTACTTGTTCATAGTAAGTGCCCGAAAATATTACAAGAAAGAAAGAACAACCCTTTATTTATTGCCTATGTTCAAGGCACTGTGTTACATCATGGGAACACAGAGAACAAAACAGCACATAAGTGTAGAAGGCACACATCAAAACAAAAAATCATATATGCAAATGTAAACTTATAAAGTATTGTAACTAACATTAAGAGCAATAATTAATATAATATGATCGAGACGGGAGTGCCCAGGGTCAGAAAAAGGCATCTCTGAATAAGTGACATTTAAGTTGAAATCTGGGCTGAGGAGTTTGCCAGGTAGAAAGCAAAGACCGTTCTAGCAAAAACGAACAACTTTTATGAAAGGTAGGCAGGACTTGAAGAACTGAAATAAGCTAACAGAATTGGAATTTCTCTTCCACCCCATAATTCTCTTCACTATCTCTCTATGTAAGAAGTTAGAAGATGCTCATGCCCCAAAGAAATAAACTAATTCACTAGGAAGCAACTCCATCTTACTTACATGTGAGATCTTATAGCAGCTGGAACGTTTGTTCACAGTGAGAAACACAAACATGTACCTCCCTCCCTTATTATCTGAAGAAATATTTCTTTTTGTTAAAAAAAAAAAAAGGCTTATTAGTCCACAAAAGTTGGGAGACTTAAATAGTCAGGAGACTTTGATGTAAAAACTGCTGAAGTGTCTTCCTTATCCTCTTTGTCTTTAGTTGGTAATTGCTGGTTTTTACTGCCCTAAGCTGCAGCCTTAATATTATTTCATGTCATTTTGAGAGACTCATTTTTCTTATTTGAAAATTCTAAATCAAGTACTTTAAAGCACTTTTAGATTTGTTCAAAGTAGAGATATAGTTAACAAACACGCCACATCAAATTGTAAGAAACTAAAATATGTATGTGCAAAGAGTTTATATCTTTCCCATCCCTGAAGGCCAAAAATGACAAAATTGAAGCCGTTTTACTCTGGGCACATCATGAGAAGGCAGGTTTCTTTGGAAAAGACAGAAATGCTGGGAAAAATACAAAGCAGCAGGAAATGAGGAAGACCAAATATAAGATGGATTGACTCCCTAAAAGAAGCCATAGGCTTAGAGGATCTGAGCAGGGCTATTGAAGACAGGGGATTGTGTTCATAACCATCTCTAAGGTCGCCAGGAATCAAAGTCAGCTCAATGGCATGTAACACACACAAAAATATCTCCTGTGACTGAATTTTATGTGATTTGAAATTAGTTATTGATGAATATACAACTAATTGCAATTTTTCCACATCCTTGATATTATCAAAACTGGTTCCCTTCTAAGTGACATTTTAGAGGCTTTATCATTAAGAAAAATAAAAATTTGTCGAAACCCTAATCAACCTTGATATATACCATAATAGCCATGTCTGCTATTATTATTAGCCACTGATGTTCCAAATAATTTGAAAGCATAGAGAAGACAGTTTTGTCACAGCGAAGGTCAAGCCAGGTAGAATAAACAGTAGGCTAAAAATTTAGCATGTACTAGAGGATTCTGATGAGAGGTAATTTGTACATTTCCCTTTTATTTCTTTTTGTCTTCTTTTTCAACTTGGGAAATTATCTAGACCATCTTTTGTATTTGCTTTTCCCGTAATTGTCAAATAAGGCCCATAGCTTAGTATTCTCATAGAAACAGCAGCCTCTATTAACCATCTGTTGTTCCTTTAATTATGGTTTACTGTGATGAGTATGAAAGAATAGAGATGAAAATTAGATAGAGTGGGAGCCTTAGACCAGAAACATTCATGTATATTAGCCTAAGAAAATGTTTCTATTAGAAACACTTTCTTTTCCATGTTCCAAAATCCATTAGGAAGTTATGACTTCTATATTTGACACTGGGTTTTGATAAATGATGGATTTCACTAATGTTTAGGTTTGGAATAATTTAAAGGAAACTCACACAGGAAGAATATGGTAATTTGATAAGAGTGCTTGGTAAATAATAAGTGCAACATTTGGACCTAAATATTTAATTCATTTCTATCTTACTCCATGAGAAAGATATGCAAGTGAAGTCCTCTCTACTTTTTAAATCTAAAAGAAACGGAAGTAGTGATAAGTCAAATAAATAGTTTCACTTGGAAAATTCCTGGTGCCATTATGAGCATTGAGTATATAAACTGAGGAATTGGAAAGTACAATAGGGTCACACTTTGCAAATATCCCATTTCAAATGAAATAATATGAAAATAACTAACATTTTCATCAGTACTCCTCAACGCTCAGGCTATGAATAAATCAGTCGTACATTTTAATTTTCAATTCACTTTTTCTTCTTCAAAAATAACTTCTGACAATGAGTTGTGGTAAAAAGAGAATTGGATGAAAATAATATAATTCTGAACCATGCCTGAAAAGTTTGATGACTGTGAGACACTGGGAAAGTTATTCATACTCATTAGGTCTAGGATTTCTCAACAATTAAAAGCTTAAATATTAAACAAAGCAATTAAAAGTTGAATGTTATGGCTTCAAAATGATCTGTATTTTCCCATTTTACAACTTTTTTCAAAAATTTCTCTTTGTCTTTGGTAGCTACAGTTTCATTATGATGGCTCTAGTTATGGTTTTCTTTTTATTTCAGTTTATTTGGGATTTCTTGGCCTTATGAAATCTTCTTTTTGGTGTTTTTATCTGTTTTGGAAAATTTTTTGCCTTTTGCTTTTAAAATATTTCTTTGATAATATTTTGTCTTTTTTTTCCTACTAGAAATTCATTTGGAGTTATACACAACTGTCAATCATCACTGTTCTCGACTCATGTTTTTTCGTTCTCCCCATACGTCATTCTGTTAACTTTCTTTTTCTTTTAATATATAACAGCTTCATTGAAATATAATTACATACCATAGTTTGATAATTTAAATTATATGATTTAGTGGTTTTTAGCAGAGGTATGCAAACATTACCACAATTTTAAAATATTTTTACCAAGTTAAAAAGATACACTTTAACAATAGTCATTCCTCATTTTCCCAATCTGACCCCCAGCCATAGCCAACCACTAATCTACCCTATTCTGGATATCTGACAAAAATGAAATTATGCAATATGAGGACATTTGTGACTTCTTTCACCGAGCATGTTTTCAGTGATCTGTGTTGCATAATATATCAGTACCGCATCCCTTCTTATTGCCAAATAATATTCCATTGTATAGATATACCACTTTATTTATCCATTCATCAATTGATGAAATTTTGGATTATAGGATTATTACAAATAATGCTACTATGATGATCTCTTATGGGATGAATTGTATCTCCACCCCCCGCCCCGCCCAAAATTCATGTATTGAAGCCTCAGCACCCAGTATCTCAGAATGTGACTGTATTTGGAAATCAGGCCCTTAAAGAAGTAAAAATGTTAAAATACGATCTTTAAAGTGGGCTCCAATCCAATATGACTGGTGTCTTTGTAAAAAGAGAAGATTAAGACACAATACAGAGATCAGGGGATATCATTTGAAAACATGGAAAGAAAACGACCATCTACAAGCCAAAGAGAGAAGCTTCAGAAAGAATCCTACTTACACCTCAATCTCAGACTTCTTAGCCTCCAGAGCTGAGAAAAAGAAAATTCTATTAGTCAAGCCAGTATTTGTTATTTGTTACAGCAGTCATAGAAAACTAAAGCAATATTTATATACTAAATTTTGTGTTGATATATGTTTTTGTTTTTCTTGCGTACATACCTAAGAATAGAATTGTTAGGTCATGTGATAACTATATGCTTAAGCTTTTGACAAATAGACAGACAGCTTTTCAGTGTGCTTGCACTATTTAAATTCCCATCGATAGTATGAGTTTTCCAATGTCTCCATATCCTTACCAACACTTGATATTTTCTGTTTTATTAAGTTATTATAGCTATCCTAGTAAATGTGCAGTAGTAGCTCTTTATAGTTTTGATTTGTATTTCTACTAGGCTGATGATGTTGAGTGTTTTTTCATGTGGTTATTCTTATTTATATATCTTCTTCAGAGAAATATAAGTTGAAGTCCTTTACTCATTTTTTATGATTGGGTTATGGGACCTATTATTAATCAAAAATGTTCTTATGTTTTCTAGATACAAGTCTTTTATCAGATATAGAATTGGTAAATATTTTTTCCATTCTGTGGGTTGCTTTTTCAATGGTGTCGTATACAAGAAGACTCTGCCTAACTCAAGGTTGGGAAGATAAAATAGTGTTTCTCTAAGATTTTTATAGTCTTAGCTTACATTTAAGTATATGAAACATTTTGAGTTAATTTTTGTATATAAAGTGAGGAAAGGGTTTATTTTCCTGATTTTGCATGTGAATATCCAGTTCTCCCACCACAATGTGCTTAAAAGTTTATTCTTTGCTCCACTGAAATGTCTTGACTTCCTATCAATTAACTGTAATGTAAAAGTTTATTTCTGAGCTCTCTATGTCCTATTCCATTACTCTGTCTGTCCTTATGCCAGCACCACACAGCCTTGAATTATAGAGTTTGTAGTAAATTTTGACTTTAGAAGTATGCCTCCAACCCTTTCTTTTTAAATAATATTTTAACTCTTCTGGGTCGCTTGTATTTCCACATACATTTTAGGATAGGCTTGTCAATTTCTGCAAAAAAAAAAAAGATGGCTTGGATTTCGTTAGGAATTGTGTTGACTTTATAGATCAGTTTGGGACATGTCAACATATATACAATATTAAATCTTCCATCCTATAAACATGGAATGTCTTTTTACTTATTTAGGTCTCCTTTAATTATTTCAATGATGTTCTATAGTTTATAGAATATAAATGATACACTTTTGCTAAAATAATTTCTATGTATTTTATGCTATTGGTGCTATTGCAGTTGAAATTGTTGACTTAATTTTATTGTATCGTTCATAGCTAATGTTTAAGTATATTTTTATACCGATTTTATACTTGCAACCTTGCTGTACACATTTATTAGTCCTAATAATTTTTTTGTGGTTTTCAAAACATATAAGATTATATATGTTTTGAAAAATACGGCAGTTTTACCTCTTCCTTTCCAATATGGATGCTTTTTTTTTTTTTTTACTATCTTTTTTTCCCCTTATTGCTCTAGCTACAATCTTTAGTATAAATGTTGAATTGAAATGGCATGGACATAGATCTTTGTCTTGTTCTTGATCTTAAGGAGAAAGTATTTAGTCTTTCATCATTAATTATGATATCCCTATAGATTTTTCACATATGCCCTTTATCAGATTGAGGAAGTTCCCTTCTATTTCTTGCTTATTAAGTGTTTTTATCATGAATAAGGTTTGAATTTTCTCAAATTCATTATCTACATCTATTTGGATATTTCTGTCCTTTATTATATTGATTTGATGTATCACATTAATTGATTTTTAGATGTTAAAGCACCCTTGCATACCTATTATAAATCTCATTTAGTCATAGGTATCATCCTTTCTATGTTGCCGGACTTGGTTTGCTAGTACTTAGTCGAGGACTTTTTCCTCTGTGTTGGTGACAGGTATTGCTCTGTAGTTTTCTTTTCTAGTCATGTCTCTTTGTTATTTGGTATCAGGATAAGATACCATCGAATATTCGATGATGTCTTCATCGAATGAGTTGGGAAATTTTACCTCCTCTTCTATTTTGGGGGGAAGAATTTGTGAAGAATTGTTATTAATTTTTCTTTAAATATTTGGTAGAAGTCACCAGTGACACCATCTGAGCCTGGGCATTTTTGTGGGAGGTTTTTAAAACTTTTTTTTTCATCACTACTAGTTAGAGGACTATTTGTGTTTTGTGTTACTTTTTGAATCAGTTTTGATCATTTGTATCCTTCTAGGAATTTACCTTTTCAACTAATTTTTTTATTTGTTGGCGTAGTTGTTTATGGTATTTTTTTCTAATTATTTTTTTATTTCTGTAAGCTAGGTATTAATGTCCTCATTTTCCTTCTGATATTTGTCATTTGAGTCTTCTCTTTCTTGGACAGTCTAGCTAATGGTTTGTGAATTTTGTTACTCTTTTCAAAGAACCAACTTTTAATTTTGTTGGTTTTTCTATATTGTTTATTCTTGATTCTCTGTTTCATTATTTAATCTTTCTTATTTGCTTCCTTCTCCTTGCTTTAGGTTTAGTTTACTACTCTTTCCTAGTGTCTTATGATGGAAAATTAGACTACTGATTGGAGTTCTTCCTTTTCTTATTATAGGCATTTAGAGATTTTCGTTTTCCTCTAATCAATGCTTTAGCTGCATCTTCTGTGTTGTGTGTGTGTGTGTGTGTGTGTGAGAGAGAGAGAGAGAGAGAGAGAGAGAGAGAGAGAGAGAGAGAGAAGGAGAGAGAGAGAAGAGACGGACAGACAGACAGACAGAGAGACAGAGAGACAGAGACATGCGGGGTTGGGGAGAGGGAGGGAGGGAAGGGAGGGGTGATCATGCCTGTGTAAGAGATGGGAACTGGAGATTTTAAATAACATGTTATAGTAGCAACTCTGGATAGTGATTCCCACTCCTCTGGGGCTTGATGTTGTTTGCTAGCTTGTTAACTGTCTTTGCTCAAGTAGTATAGTGAGAAGTCCTTCCTCTCAGGGCACAGCCTTGGGCATGTGCAAGTTCATCCTGGGGTGACTTTAGTTTAACATGGATCTCTTTAGTTTTTTCTTTCCTTAATATCTCTT
>NW_006431210.1:8561976-8629122 GCF_000325575.1 Pteropus alecto
TCTGCTAATTGCCAGCTGATTTCTCTATTGATTTTGACAATGTTCCAGGACATAAATTGCTCCATAGTTTGAGCCGATTAAATTCAGGCCCCTCTGTGGAGGTAGTTTTTGAGGCCAGTCTTTGAGGTGCGTTCTCGTCCGAAATGGACTCTTCTTAGCTGCCTTTTATCCTCAGTTTTCTCTGGTAAACTAGCTGACCTATACTTCAGTTTGATGCTCTCACAAAGCTACCAGCCTCCACTTACTTAAAATATCCATTGTTTTCAAGAACACTCTTAGCCTTGAACTTCTCCATACTCTGTTCTAAATAAAGTCAGTTTTGAGAAGAGCTTCAGAGCTCTTTGTTCTTATGCCCTGTCTCTTATCCTGGGCAAAAATCTCCATTCTACTACTCTGAACTGGAGGGCATGGACGGTGGCTTGGTTCTCTTGGAGTGGCACTGTGCTTTATGAGTTGGAGGCTTATTAGATCTGGTTTTCTTAGCATGCCTCTCCCAGTATGGCATCTCCGCCCTGAATGGACTGGGAAGAGGGTGATCGAGGACCTCGTATTCTGGCCTGTCATTCTTGGAATAGAGCCTCCACCTATGAATTTAATCTCTACAACATAGAGATGAGAATATGCTGAAAATGGTCTTGGGCACACCCACCTGAATTGGAGCTAGAGGTAGGAGAAGTAGTAACTTTTAGCTCAACTGCCACAGACTTTTGCTCTTCTTACTGAAATATAGTAGAGTTTTTTTTTGTTGTTTTGTTTTGTTTCTTTCTTTCTTTCTTTCTTTTTTTTTTTAAATAAATGTTCTGCATTTTCTGTATGTCCTTATGTTAATTTCTGGAGACTTTAAATAATTGCTTTAAAAAAATAATTTTCATTTGTTTTCAAATTTTCATTAGATTTCAAAATCAGATTCTCTTTTATTTCTCTTCATTTGCCTTTCATTTCCCTAATTCCTTCTTTAACTGTGTGCAAAGCTTTAATTTAAAAAAAAAAATTTTAATTGCTATATGGTTTATTTTTATAAGTTCTATAGATTATTTTCTAACAGCTAAGTATTTTCTTATGTATAATTCCTAATCTTTGCATTTATTTTCAAGTTTGCTTCTAATTTCTTTAAACTTGATTATTGTTTTATAATCTCACGTATTTGTGTTAAAATAGAAATACTAGTATATTTACCATTTTAATCATTTTAAGTGTATGATTCAGCGGTATTAAGTATATTCATATCATTGTATTTTCATAATTTTAATATGTTTCTTCTGTATGTTATTTCTGTTGTTTTTTGTTCATGGTATCTGTTTTATTGTGTTAAGGCCCTGTTTTTCTTGCAGACTTATATATGGACATTGTTTGAGGCCTAAAATTAAAGCTGTGTTTCTCCAGAAAAGGTTTGTATTAGTTTCTTCCAGGTGCCTAAGAGAATGCACAAGAAAGTACCTTTTGATACCTAACCACTTTAATTGCTTGAGTTTTTTTCTTTTTTGGATGACCTCCTATGGTAGTCTGAGCAGTGTTCTTTGAAGATGCCCATGTCCTAATCCGTGGGATCTTGTGAATATGTAATCTTATTAGCCGAGAAAAGATTACATATTGTGAATATAAATGATATAAAGATTCTGAGATAGGGAAATTCTTAGTTATCTGGGTGGGCCCAGTGTAATTACAAGGGTCTTATTAGATTGAAGCAAGAGAGTCAGAGTCATAAAAGGAAGATGTGAGGGTGAAAGCAGAGCTTAGATAAGAGAGAAGTGATAGGCTGCTGGCTTTGAAGACAGAGTCAAAGAATTTATTTGGCCTCTAGAAGCTGGAGAAAGCAAGGAAACACATTTTTCCATAGAGCCTGCTAAAGGGCCAGAGAGCCTTCCATACCCATTTTAGTCTTGAAAAATATTTAATATTGATTCATTCTGATTTGAAAGGTATAGTTTTTGGAGTTCTTAAGTATTTTGAGGAATTTTCTCCTATTAGACTTCTCAGTTTAGACAGGCTCTAGGATTTCACTCCTCCTCTCTACCCCCACTAGGGTTTAAAACAGAGCTCATGTTCCATTGGTTTGGCAACCAGTGTCCTCAGGAGAAAGATCTTTCTGAGCTTTAATCCTTTCATTTTATGCATTTGCATAGATCCTGGCCTCCCGTCTTGTCAGCTTATTGATGCTTTTAAGGTATCATATTCTTTTGCTGTAATTTTTTTCTACTATTTGGTAATTGTTTCATCTGGAAAGTTGATGTAACCTAAACTGCCACATTATCAGAAACCAGACAGTTGTATTATTCCTTCAGTCTTTCCCCCTCTCTGGTCTTTTTAAAGCAAATTCTTTAAAACCCTATATTAAAATGAATATTGGAACTATTGAATCTGTATTTCATGTCTCTTAAGCCTTTTTATAATTATATATCTATTACTTTTATTTATTTGTTTATTTTAGGGCAATATCTGAATTCACATTTTTTTAAATTTACTTATTTGTTCTTTAACTAAGCATCTCTTCTATATATATTTAAATTTCAGCTTTATAGCTAATACATTATATATATTTAAAATATCTGCTGTTTAACTTACATATTATACTATAAAAACATTTTAGATAATGCAATATTATCTGTAATCTCCATAATTATTTGAGTCCCGTTCTCCAAGTCAAATCTGCACTGTGTTCTTGACTGTAAGTAGTCTTTTCATTATTTGTTATCTCTTCCTTTCATTGGTATGACTCCTGGAATGGCTGTTGATTCTTGTTTGAGCACTCTTCTTGTGCTTTGTATTGCTAACAATAGCTGCTTACACAATCAGCCTTTGGGGAGCAGAAGTCATGCTGCTGATCTGTTATTCTATGGTGTCAGAGAAGGAAAACGTTAATGCTGGTATGTAGGATCCCTTAGTGGATCTTATCTGCATATTTGCTTACCTGGTTTATGAAACATTGAAGAATTCACTCAAATGCCCCTTTTTGTTGTTCATTCTTAATTGTAGACATCTTAACTCTAAAGTCATTACCAAGAGGGCAAGAGGATGACTGCAAGGGATAATTCACGTGGCAACCTCCAAGGGAACCCAATCTAAAAATCTTATAAATGACTTCTGTGTCTCTTCCTACTCCTAATACCTACATCTTTAAAAAGAAAACAAGAACTTGTGTGCATTAGTCAATGAAATACTATCTTCTTTCCATCTTTTCGGAATTTTGCACAGTTTCTGAGACAGAGAAGTCTGCTTTTTGCTTTCTAGCAGAAAATGGTAATGAATCCATTTATTTTAATAGCTTTTGGAAAATACAAGTAAAATATAGCATGTGTCTGGTCCAATATCTTGTAATCAATATATAGCATATTGAAATCAGTATAAGATAAATTAAGTATATAAAGTATGCCTGCAAATCAATAAGTTAAGGGTAAATTAAATTGTGTTGGTACATAATAAATTGTGTTGGTACAATAATTTAATTGAAAAATTGGAAAAAATTGTCAGATCATCATGCTTAAAAGTCTCCTTTAATCATAAAACAAATGAAAAAATGATAGATTTGACAATGTAAAAATTGAATATTTCATACACTAAATTACTATAAATTACTGCAAATAACATACAGAATTGGGAAAAATAAATTTAGAACCTATGTTTTCATGTTGGAAATGCTTAATAAGATATATGAGTATAATGAAAGATACAAATATCATATTTGAGAAAAATTATTTGCAGAAAACAGTTGAAAATAGTGATACTGTATATTGGTGTTAACCGATAAAAATAGTTGAAATAAAATGATACTCAGTAACAGGTCGAATAATATTGTTTAAAAAATTAACTTCCCTGTATATGATTCAGTTTAAACATATCACCTAATAATGAAAGAACTCATTTGACCTAAGCACAAAAATACAAAATATCCAGTAAAAATATTTTTAAAGAAATGTATAGGGCACATAAAAAAAAAATGGGAGAAATTCAAATACTTTCTTTTGAACAAAGAAGGATATTATAAACATGTCAATTTTTTCTAAAATAAAATAATCTATAATATTATTGCACCTACAATTATGATACACAATAAGAAGATATATTGAGGGAAGAGGTTGAAAAATATATTAAAGATTATCCAAAAGGATATAAAATCCTATAATATATGAATAATAAAGGAAATTTTATACTAAATATTTTTTAAAAAGTTAATGGTATTAAAGACAATTAAAGTGAATAATGAACTGGACTGAAGAGTCTAATAATAGATACATGGAAACTTAGAATCTACTCTTCAAATCACTGTGGTAAAGAAATATATTCAATTGATAATGTTAGGACAGGGAATAGCTCTTAGGGGAAAATTATGAAGCTGGATACATCTACTAACCTTTAGGTACAGATGGCTTCATATTTTTAAATTAAAGAAATATGGAATAAGCAGAAATCATTGATCAGTTATTTAATCTTCAATATTATATGATCTTTATCTTTTTGGGCATGTGAAACTTAGCCACATTGGGAAACATATGATAAAATCATCTCTCTGGCAAAAATGACACCACTATCAAACTGAAATACAAATTGGAAAAAAAAAAATTCAAACTCATATAATAGGCAATGAGCAATGTCTTAGTACTCAATAATTCTTACATATCATAAAATAAACTTGTATTTAGCAATATGATATTGAAGAAATTATTAGACCATCTATAAGGCAAATATAAATAGCACTTATAAGAAAAATTAATCATAATGTTATTAAAACTTCAAAAACAATCAAAGTAATATATTTAAAATATACTATTTTTCCCACTAAAAACATATTTATAATTACAATGCATAGTGGCACAAACATTTAGGAAAGAGAACAATCTTACTTATATATACATGGTAAGCATGTAAATAGAACACCCTCTATGGATGGCAGTCTGTCATCTTATATCAAGTGTTAAAAAAGTAAACTCAATTTGACCCACTAGTTTCATTTAACTAATTCATCCAAAGGTAAGAAACATTTTAGCTTTTCATTGAACATTAATTGAGTATGTTCACTGTGATGAGCACATCACAAGCATCACTATCCAATAGTTGCATTTCCCTGAGAAGTGGGCAACTTTTGATATTCTGATTTTCACATGTGAACACTGAGACCCAGAAAACAAAAATGTATTTCTCAAATGTTGCAAAGCTACTTGAATTAAATAGCAGCTGTTTTAAATATATATACATATCTTATAGCAGCTATATATTGTCATGAGTCAATGACGGGGATCTGTTCTGAGAAATGCATCACTAAGTGATTTCATTATTTTGCAAACGTCATAGAACGCACTTACACGAACCTGGAAGATCTAGCCTACTACACACACTTAGGCTGTATGGCATAGTCTATTGCTCCAAGGCTACAAATATGTACAGCATGTATCTGTACTGAATACTGTAAGCAGTTGTACCACAGTGGTGTTCGTGTATCTAAACATATCTAAACATAGAAAAGGTACACTAAAAATACAGTGTAAAAGATAATGGTACACCTGTATTGGGCACTTACCATGAATGGAGCTTACAAGACTGGAAGTCGCTTTGGGTGACTTAGTGCCTGGTGAGTGAATTTGGAGGCTTAAGACAGTCCTGTACACTATTGTAGACTTTATAAACACTGTATACTTAAGCTACACCAAATTTATACAGATTTTCTTTCCTCAGTAATAAATTAACCTTAGCTTACTGTAACATTTTTGCTTTATAAATTTTTATTTTTTTTAACTTTTGACTCTTGTAATAACGCTTTGCTTGAAACACAGACACATTGTACAGCTATACAAAAAAAATTTCTTTCTTTATCCTTATTCTATAAACTTTTTTCCTAGTTTTAAAATTTTATTTTTTACTTTTTAAAATTTATGTTAAAAACTAAGACACAAATACATTAGCTTAGTCCTACACAGGGTCAGGATCATCAATCACTGTCTTCCACCTCCAAGTCTGTCTCACTGGAAAGTCTCCAGGGGCAGTAATACCCATGGAGCTGTCATCTCCTATGATAACAATGCCTTCTTCTGGAACACCTCCTGAAGGACCTGCCTGAGGCCCTTCTTGAGGAGGTGTCACTCTTTTCAGAAATGTTTATCCTGGTTTGCTTGGTTTGTTTCTTTCTTTCATCATAGATTTGCTTTAAGCAGCTAATCCATCATGAATATTCCTCTCTATTAATGAAAACCTTTCGGTGTTGGGGACCTTGTTTTCAGACTTTTTAAGGAGCTTGTCGAGGTCTGCAAAAGCTTCTGCGAAACCTTTACTATGCATCTTGGGGGTTTTTCTTTTTATTCTCTTGCAATTTTTTTTCTCTTGTTTCTTCAGCTATGTGTTTCTATTTTAGTTCTAAGGATGCATTAGCCAGTACTTTAGGAACAACCTGTAGAAGCTCCTCAATGTCATCCCTATCCAAACCCAGGTTAAAGTTGTTTGCCATCTTAACCACAGGCTTCTTGATCTTTACAACCTCTTCATCCTTGGTAAATCCTTTGAAGTCCGGGGCTATGGCATCACTAGGCAATAGGAATTGTTTAGCTCCATTATAATCTTATGGAACCACTGTCTTATACGCAATCCATTATTGACTGACACATCGTTCTGAGGTACATGACTGTATATGCCTTTTTTCTATATAACCTGATATTCTGTAGTTTCCTGAGAGCCAGAAAATGACTTCGTAAGCAATAGGAGGTGTCTAAGTTTTGGGAGTAGATGGGCAAGAGCATTAAAGTGAGTAAGTGAGTGTATTGTGTGTGGGACCCACACACACACACACACACACAGAGAGAGAGAGAGAGAGAGAGAGAGAGAGAGAGAGAGAGAGAGAGAGAGATTGAGAGAGAGAGAGAAAGAGAGAGAGAGAGATTTAATATGGTGGGAGTACACAAGAAGAATTCGATTTATTACAAACTGTATGTGAGGAGAAATGCAAAAAGCTAAACATATAACCTGAAGTATTATAATAAAATTTGGGAAAGGGAGAAAGTCTGGAAACAGACTTGATAATTTATTGATTCTTACAACAAGACCAGAAGAGTGAGGGGGAGAAGTCAACGTTGTTCATACCTGAAATAACTTTCGAAAAGCTTTCCAGAATATTCCTGAGCATCCCCTTTAATAGGTAGTGATACTGAAGCCAAGGAATGTCTTATTTCTGAAGACATTTAGCCAAGAGTAAGATACAGGTGAAAACTATTTTCATGTTTCTTTTTATCTTTACAGGATTCTAATATTTTATTGCAAGAATAACAATGATTAGAGCAATGTACAACATAATGAAGGCTTCATTGAATTAGCAATTTAAAATTGTGCTATATTAGCATCATGTTGAATTATCCTCATCCTTGCTAATATAGCGTTTATCAGGGAATTACACTGTCATGCCAGACTAGTGTAAAAAAGAAACCCTAATGGGGCATGATGTAAAAGCTATTATGAAAAATACTATTAGGAGTATATGCAGTTTCTTTCCAATAATAATATTTTGGATTTTCTCATAGGTACCTTCACCAAACCAGGGATCAGGAGTGGGTAGAAAATACTGACAATGGAGAACAGAATTTGTATAGCTTAGTATTGTATTGAATAAAATTTTAAATGGGAGAACTAAATTATTTTTGTCATCTTCTCTTAGGAAATTTCAAAGTATATTTTGAAATTAGAAGCTTCTGTTAACCTGTTGACTTTTTTCATTTCTTATTTTAAAATCAATGCATTGTATTTCTATTCTAGTGACAGATTTGCTAAAAGATTGTTCTTAAACTCCTTGTATGTCCCTAAATGTATAGTATGTTCTTAATCGAAATAAGGAGTTTATAGTGAGCCAACTGTACTCAGTGAGCTAGTGATGTGGAACTTAGTTTGGATCTGTAGTAATAGTCCTTGAATTGATTTTGTTTATCTACAGGACAATTACTGAGGGTAGTGGCATTGGATATCTGCTGATGCTGGAAAAAAATATGCTGTGGGCTTTTTCCAGGTTTCTAAAGGTGAAGACAGGCAATGTTTGGTTTCTCTGGTGATCATTTAGTTTTGTGATATGTATGAATGAGAAAATTTGAACAAATATTTGAATAAAATTTTTAAAAATTTCTTAATATTTCGAGACTCAATTTTATCATTATATCCTTACTATTATCTTCTTTGTTCTCTTCCATATACAACCAAAGATTGCCATTCTCATTTCTCGGAATTTTGGTCTTATGTTTTTCATCTGAGCCCCTCATTCTGAATAGTCCTTACTGTCCTCATAAGTTGGAGCATACCATGCTACTCTGCAGAAACACCCTCTACCTCTTCCTTTATTCACCTCTTTCAGAAACTGATTTTAAATTATATTTCTTCAGAGAGACTTCCTCCATTTCTATTTATTTTCTTACCCTGCACCCATAGCCTACCTCATCTTTCAATTGATATATAATATTTTATTCTTTATAGGCTTGTGATTGTCCTATAGGTTGGTCTGTGAATTTACCTTAATCCATTTGTTCTCATGTGACTGTTACCAGCCTTTTCCTGAGGTAGACTCAGCTTTGATGGAGCCAGATGATACAATTTGGGGGAGGGCTCCTTAGGAAAGAGAACACAAAAAAATATGAATAAAATATTAGGTATGAAATTAAGTTTTTATTCTTAATGAGAAAATAATTGTGGAAAATATTATAATATTTTCATTAATTAACCATCTGCTATAACTGTGTAATGCTTTTCCATGTATTTTTGGCTATATATTCTTTGATTTTTTTGATTGCCTCTTTAGGTACAAATTGTTTTTGTTGTAGAGAGAAGAGAAAGGTAATTCAGGACTTTCTCTGATATGGTTGCTTGAAAATCTATTGTAACTATTAGCAATAGAAATAATAGTAGTAATAGATGAAGTTTAGGAGACTTTTTCTTCCACTTTATAGCTTATTATGAATAATGTCATTGTTATAAATGTTGTCAATATGAACCTTATCAAATTTCTTTTATATATGTTGTAAGATTGCCAAACATTTCAAGTTTTCTCATGTAATGACTTAAATATATTTTGAAATGACCACAGAATAACCAATTAGTTGCCGATGTCCTCATTTTAATGGCTCATGAACATTTTATGTCATCTGCATTGACATTAATACTTGAACCAAATCTGCAAGAAATTAAATTAAAAACTTTTTTTTTCTGTGATTCCACTCCACCATCTCTACCTGATACAACCAATTAAGTTACTTCTTTCGAGTAAGGAGAAACAAAGTATTACCTAAAGTAAATGGAACCTGAGATCTTCCTAAGGTCCCCAGCAGATAAATCGTTGTCAAGCTTGTAGGTATTGATGCTGGCAAGTTTATTACTGAGCTATTGATACTTATCATGAGAGTATTTAAATACAATATATCAATCATTTTGTTTATTGTCTTAAAGCCAACATTTTATGTCATCTACCTTGATGTTAATAATTGTAACACATCTGCAAGAAACTTAAATTTTTAATGTGTTCTCTGTTTCGTACCTGTTCATTAGAGAGGAATCTCAAACAATTTGAGTCTAATCATTACTTCTATTTTAAAGCAGATTTTCTTCTTAATGAATTACTACTATTATTGATCTAATCATTTTGTGAGATTACATTTATTTCTGTATTTAAAAATATTTGTAGTTTTATTGTTATAGGGATTTTATAATCTATTTTTATCTGACTCTTTTGCCTTTTGTTTATTAATTAAAGATGAGAAGAGTAGCTATTCTTCATAAGTCCAAATCAGAGTCTGCAAATTCTCAGTTTTCTCATTGGAATGTTCACCATCTTTCTACATTGTAATTAAAATAGTGTATTTCTAAATAACCTTTTTCTGAAATGGATCCCAGCAATCTCCAACAACATGCAAAGTGGCAAAGTGTAAGAAGGGAAGTGATCTTAACCAATTCAATTGAAATATCTTACTTTTCAAATGTTTACAAAAACCTTCATGCACATGCATGACATCACTAGGGCCCTTGTCAGAGCCTTAAAGGGGATTCATGCAAATGAGGTATCTGGAATCATGAGTTTTTTGTCATCAGAAATAATCTACCTCTGGTTCCTCCTATTTCAAATGACATGACCTTTAAGTCTGGAGTAGAGAAGGCAGAGATTAGTTGGGCTTAGAGAAATTTAAGAAAACTCATTTGTCTTGTCAAAAATACATCAAAAAGTGGGTGTGCAATAGTGAGCATGTAAGTGAATGTGTCGTTAGGCAAGAGCATGAATTCGTGAGAATATGTTTGCAAAAGATTGAATAAACATGAGAGTGCTAAAATATACAATGTGTAAGAAAATTAGAATTTATGTGCATGCACTTAAAACATTTTGTGAAATTCTTAGGATGTGATTGGGAGAATTTGAGAATAAGTGTGAGTGTACACAGGAGTGGGATTGCACAAGAATTTGAATGAGTAAAGGTATGAATTTACAAAAGATGTTGAGTGTTGCAGAAAGTTGCTTTGGAATGCATTGTGGTCAACTAAAACAGTCATAACTAAAATAAAGCAACAGATAAACCAAAACCTCCCAATGCTACATTGAGTTCATGTCCTCTGCTCATTACCATGACAACATATAATACATAAAAAACATTCAGGACACTAGCTGGAGAGATGGGAAGCACAAGCTGCCAAGGAAAACATTTCCTCCCTTGGAATATGTACTTCATCAGATTTTATACCTTCTTTTCTTCTCTTAAGATCTTTGCTTTTTACTTCATTTATTTTATTATCCATAAAAACTACTTTTTTAGATTAATGCAACCACTCTTGATGCCTTGTCACTAAGGGTATCTAACATGAATAGAAGAGATGAATTCCAAAATTACATAATTTTTACATATCAACCAGAAGAAAGTTGCAGGTGAGATATTCCAAGATAAAGTAGAATATTTGTTATCACTAAGTATGCCAGCAAAGAGGGCTGTGGGAATACCTGGAAGATAAATATTGAATGTAATAAGTAAATCACCATGGTTCTGGTCTCCCCACCCTACAAAATTTTTATTGAAGTTCTCAGAATGTTTCTGCTGCTTGTAACAGAAATCCAACTATAGTTGCTTAAAATAGATGGAAATTTATTTTACAATAACATAAAATAAATTCAGATGTAAGCTGCATAGGGCTAGCTTAGAAGCTTTAAGCCAGCAGGGACATAGGCTCTTTCTAGCTCATCTCTGCCATCCATCCATAGGTCACCTATGGCAGATTAAAGATGGCACATGTTTTTGCATTTCACCCATTGAGAAATGAGGTCTGTGTTCCCACTCCTCGAATCTGGACAGGATATGTGACTACTTTGAATAATAGAATATGGCAGAAGTGACACTGTGCCAATTTCCAGGCTCATGCCTCAAGAAACTGTCAGTTTCTACTTTCTCCTTCTTGAAACATTTGTTCTTAGAGCCCTGAGCTGTCATGTAACAAATCCAACTACCCTATTGGGGAGATTATCTAGACAGGCTCTGAGACTACATGGAAAAAGTGCCAGAAATGAGAGTAAGTTGTCATGGTTCTTGCAGACTAGCCCTGCTGCCCAGGTAAACTTTAATGAGAGACTTCAAATTATGTTCTAAGAATCGTCTGATCCACAGTATTGGTATATACAATTATATATTTGTTTTTTAAAGTCACTGAATTCTGGGGTATTTTATGATGTACCAATAGATAACAGTATCACCTTACGGTGCAGTTAGAGCTTAAGCCATCACATCATGTTTCAGGCAGCCATGTGGCAGAAGGGAGAAAAGGACAAAAAATTACATGGCCCTCTCCCTTTAGGAAGACTTCCCAGAATTCACACATAACACTCTGTTTAAATACGCTTAGCCGAAACATGGTCTCAATACCACATGTAGCTACAAGGCCTGGGTAATGGTCGTCTTTTGGATGGGCATATTGCCAACCTAAACAAATTCAATTATTTTACCTCGGGAAAAGAGGAATGGATGTTTGGTTAGGCAACCTGAATATCTACTATATTTCCTCAGCCCTCTCATTAATAATCAGTTTTCTTTTCTCATTGAAGATTTTTTTTCTAAGATTTTATTTTTTAGAGTAGCTTTCGCTCACAGCAAAATTGGAGAGAAAATACAGACATTTCCCGTAGACCTCCACACAGCCTCCTTCATTATGAACCTCCCCCACCCCTACCAGAGGCATTACCTTCCTTGCAATTGATGAACCTACGGAGACACATCGTTGCCACCTAAAATATGTTGTTTACATTACAGTTCACTCTTGGTGTGATGTGTTATGTGGGTTTGGACAAATGTATAATGACAAGTATCTGCCATTATGGTATCATACAGAGTATTTTCACTTCTCTAAAATCCTCTGTATTCTACCTGTTCTTCCCATACCCCTACACCAACCCCTAGCAACTATGTTTGGAGAACTTTGGTGGAGATCCTTTTACTGTTTCTATAGTTCTGTCCTTTTTTTAGCATGTCTTATTGTTGGAATCATACAGTATGTAGCCTTTTCAGATTGGCTTTATTTTTACATAATAATATGCATTTTAAGATTCCTCCATGTCATTACGTGGTTTGATAGGCATTTCTTTTTAGCACGGAATAATATTCCACTATATGGATGTACCACAATATATTTATCCATTTACCCACTGAAGGACATCTTGGTTGCTTCCAAGTTTTAGCTATTACAAATAAAACTGCTGTAAACAGCTGTGTGCAGCTTCTTGTGTAGACATAAGTTTTCAACTACTTTGAGTAAATACCAAGGAACGCAATTGCTGGATTATATAGTAAGAGTATGATCTTCTATAAGAAACTTCCAGACTTCCAAATGGCTGTCCTGTTGCAGAAAAGTTGCAAAAATCAGACTGGCAAGAAACCAAACAGCCCTCGGAAAGTTGGAGAACTCAGGTTTATTACACTGGCGATCCCAAAGGAGCTAGTGCTCTGAAGATCTGGGCAGGGAGCTCAGTTGCAACATTGCCTATATGGAACTTATTTGACATAGGATAATTTGTTAATTTGTCCTCAGATGGTTACAAAGTGTGGGAGTTGCTATGGGGTACAGGCAGTTACATCTGTTGCTTAGACAGAACAAGTAAAAGGGAAGATGAGTCTTTAGTTAATTTCGAGTAAGGCCTATGCAGCGGGCCTATCTACAGAAGCAAAACAAAGAGCTGATTAGCCTTTTGTGTGAAAATTCCTCTTCAGTCCAGTGTAGCATTCCCAACAGCAATGTATGAGAGTTCCTGTTCCTCCAAATTTTCACCAGCATTTGGTGTTGTCAGTGTTTAGGGTTCTAGTCATTTTAATCTAAGGTGTTGTTTTAACTTGCAATTTCCATGTTATAACTAGTGATGTGGAGTATCTTTTCATATGCTTATTTACCATATGCATATATTTTTTTATTGAGGTGTCTGTTAAGATCTTTGAGTCTTTTTAATTGGGTTGTTTTCTTGTTGAGTTTTAAGTATTATTTGAATATTTTGGATAACAGTCCTTTATGAGATCTATCTTTGAAAATATTTTCTCTGTCTGTGTCTGTCTTCTTATTCTATTCATTTTGTCTGTTGTGTAACAGCATTTTTAACTTCATTAAAATCCAGATTATCAATTATTTTATTCATGGATGTCTTTAGCATTGTATCTAAAAAGGCATCACCCTAACCAAGTTCATCTAGGATTTCCCCTATGCAACTTCTAGGTGTTTTATAGTTTTACAGTTAGGTCTAAGATCAATTTCAAGTTAATTTTTATGAAGAGTGTAAGGTTTATATCTAGATTTTTTTTCTTGCATGTGGCTGTCCAGTTCTAGCACAATTTGTTGAAAAGCCTATCTTTGCTTCATGCTTTTGCTCCTTTGTCAAAGATCAGTGGACTATATTTATAGAGGTCTATTTCTGGGCTCTGTATCCTGTCCCAGTGATTTATTTGTCTATTCTTTTGCAAATATTATACTTTCTTGATTACTGTAGCTCTACAATGAGTCTTGAAGTCTCATAGCATCAGTCTCCAACTTCATTATTTTCTTTCAGTATTGTCTTGGCAATTCTGCATATACTTAAAATCAGTTTGTTGATTTCTATAAAATAACTCACTGGGATTTTGTTGGGATTGCATTGAATCTATAGTTCAGTTTGGGAAGAAATGATATCTTGACAATTATACTAAATCTACCTATCCACGAGCCAAGAATATCTCTCCATTAATTTAGTTCTTTAATTTTATTCAACAGAGTTTTATAGTTTTTCTCATGTAGAACTTGTATATATTTGCTTAGATTTATACTAAGTATTTTATATTTGGGGTGCTAATGTAAATGATATTGTGCTTTAAATTTCAAATTCCACTCACTTATTTCTGGTATAAAGGAAAGTAATTGACTTTCCTATATTAACCTTGTATCCTGAAACCTTGTTATAATCTCTTATTAGTTCTAGGAGTATTTTTGTTGATTTTTACAGATTCTCTTAATAGATGATCTTGTCATCTGTGGACAAAGACTATTTCTTTCTTCCCAATCTGTATATTTTTTATTTCCTTTTTTTTTTTCCTAATTGCATTAGCTAGACTTTCTAATATAATGTTGAAAAGGAATGGTGCGAAGGGACACTGTTGTCTATACCTGATCTTAGTGGGAAGGCATGAAGTTTCTCAGTATTCAGTATAATGTGGGTTGTAGGTTTTTTGTACATTGTCTTTATTAAGTAGAGGAAGTTCCCTTCTATTCTCAGTTTACTGAGAGTTTTTATCGTAAATGAGTATTGGATTTTGTCAAGTACTGTTCCTGCATCTATTGATATGATTATGTGGTTTTTCTTTTTACTCTGTTGTTGTGGTGGATTATATTGATTGATTTTCACATGTTGAACCAGCCATATTGGCAATATTTTAAACATATTTTTGCATTCAATTTTGCTAGTATTTTGTTGAGGATTTTTGCATCTATGTTCGTGGAAAATATTGGTCTATACCATCCTTATAATATCTTTGTCTGGTTTTGGTATTAGGGTAATGCTGGCACCACAGAATAAGATAGGAAATATTCCTCTGCTTCTATTCTCTGAAAAAGATTGTAGACAATTGGTACATTGCACCCATGTGGGCCTAGTGCTTTCTCTCTTGGAAGGTTATAAATTATTGGTTCAATTTCTGTAATAGTTATAGGCCTATTCAGATTTTCTGTTTCTTCTTGTGCGAGTTTGCTGGATTGTGTCTTCAAAGAATTGTTCCATTTTATCCAGGTCATAAAATAAATGGGCATTGAGTTGTTCCTAGTACTCTTTTATTACCTTTTTAGTGTTCATGAGATCTGTAGTGATGTCCCCTTTTATTTCTCGTATTAGTAATTTGTGTTCTCTTTATTAACTTACATTTTTTTCTTGGTTAGTCTAATCAACATTTTTAAGCACTTGATATATTTTCTAATTCTCAAAAAAAATTAAGATAACAAGTCATAATGTTTTAATTTTTATTGTTTTATAACAAATTATCAAAAACTTAATAGAATAAAAACAATACCCATTTATCACCTTACAATTCTGTAGGCCAGAATCAGATAGACTTGCCTGGGCTTCCTGTTTAGGGTTTAACGGGGCAGAAATCAAGGTTTCAACTGGGCTGGTATCTTATTAGGATACTCTTGCGAAGAATTTATTTCCATGCTCTCATTCAGGTTTTGGCTGAATTCAGTTTATTGTGGTTGTAGAACTGAGGTCCTTGTTTCTCAGGTGGCAGATTCTGTTAGCAACTTAAGTCCTCTCACACAGCCCCTCCCTCTTTAAACCAATAACAAATCAAGTTCTTCTCACACTTTGAATCTCTCTGACATCTTCTGCCTTTAACCAAAAAAAGCTCTGTCCTTTAAAAGGTTTATGTTTAGATCAGTCCCCCCAGATAACTTCCCTATCTCAAGGTTAACTCTGCTACCTAACATATTATTATACTATACTCGCAGGAATGATATCTCATCATATTCATACATTCTGTGGGGTTGAGAGGACTATCTTTGGGGAGATCTATTTAAAACATTTTACTTACTATACAATCCAATATTATATTTATATTTATATAAAATTTAGCACTAAATTCTTCAAAATGCATGGCAAAAATAGAGGCTGGGGAGAAACCTCATTTTTGAATTTCTGCTCAGCTGGCCTTTGAGAGTACAGAAACTTTTCAGGCTTTCTCCCTCAAGTTTTTCTGTTAATAAAGGGGTTTCTTATGTCTATACCTCTGCCACATTCCTAAGAATACCCTTTCCCATATTTCTGTTATTGACCATACGTTTCCATTCAACTATTATTTCCTCTACAAAGAATTTCTTATTCTACCTTTTGGCTCTAATAATATTGGTGATTCCCTTATTGTGCCTTCTTTATATGTTCTACAGACTTTTATCCTGAATTATTACTAAAATTGTTTGTTTATATTCTATCTCTTCTATGAAACTGAAAACGTTAAGCATGCATTGATGTATGTCTGTAACATTTAGCATTATTTCTAATACTGAAGATGGGCCCTTAGGAGGGCTCCACCCACCTGTACACATGAATAGAAGAATTCAGGGAGACAGAAGCCTGCTTTATCAAGCTGTAATTTAGACATTCCTTTATATCACTTTTTCACTGTTTGCGCCTGTAACAGTGAAATGATTCTTTATTTTCTTTTTGAATTTAGACATACCTTTTATTTTTTCATAATCATTCCTAAATACTGTCTTAAAAATATATATTTTAAAAAATAAAATTGAATTGGCTGTGTGAAGAGCTGGTTCCCAGCACCATCTTTTTTACTTTGTATTTTGGGGACCATCTCTTTTACTTTGTAGTTTTGGGACATCACCCTCACTCAAAACTTATGTATTGATTTTTTATTATCCTCAAAAACGGTATTAAGAGGATTGGATAGAAGTTACAGTGTATGTTTTCGAGAATCTCAGAGTTTATGGGGAATCTCAGAGAAAAAGAAATGATTGAAGCTAATGTTATTTGGGTTGGTTTGGTAATAGGCAGCCCAAGGACTATATTGAAAAATAGAAGTGGTGTCTCTGACTTTACCAAAAGGTGGAGGAAAGGCTTCCGTGAGTGGTGATAGCAAAACCAAGTATTGAGGGAGTAGCGTGAGTCATCAGGTGAAGGGTGGTAGGGAAGAGAGTTTCTCTTTCCCACAGTAAGGGTACAAAAGTTTGCTGTTTGGAGTTTAAAGGGACATCAGGTTACACTTGGGGGAGCAAATGCAGCAAACTGTTACTCTCCTTGACTTTGTGTAGTTAAATTTGTACCCAAAAGGCAAGATTATCAGAGTACATTAGAAATGTTTATGAATAATAGTAAGAGAACTATGTATTTGCTTTTGACTCTAGACACAACTTTTATTTCTTAAAATTAGCTGCTGAATATTATATTACTTTTTAAAAATTTCCACAATTAAATAGTTGATCACGTACTTTAATTGCAAAGGGAAATTGAAGGAGACTTTGATTAAATAGAAATGGCACATTAGTTACCTATAATGAAAAAACTCAGCAGACTGAATAATAAGACTTCAACAGGCTTAGAAAACAATAGATAGATGGGGCCAGAGTTTTGAATTGCTCTAGGTAATCAACGTTTCCATGAGTCTGCTTAGAAAAAAATTTTTTTTTTTGGCTGTACCTGAAGAGTTCTAAGTTTGCCCTCCCTTTGACTTTGAATCTCTGTATGTAGTAGTTTTTAGAAATTAGCTTTTATGCGATCAAACCGCTCGTTTTTGATTTTGGATTCAAAGCTTTTGTAATTATGTTCAGAGCACTGTAAAAAAAGTATAAATGCATCTTTAATGTATGGAGATTGGGAGATCAGCAGCCAAGTGAAACCGCAGCATGAGAGAGTGTACAGGAGGTCAGTGGAACTGTTGAAAAGAATAGAAATGAGAGCTTGTCAAAAAGGGGAGGAAGAATCGGACTCATCCTAAGAAAAGAGCTGCCAAAGAGGAATTTAATAATGTATCCCTTTATTTGTGGAGGCAGAATATCAGACACTTATAAGAATATAGATAGTGTGAAGCCTGGCAATAACTACCACCTACTTAACCACCTACTAAGCCATGAGGAATCCAATTATTGGGTATTTAAAACATTCCTATCACATGCACAGCGTTTGCTGGATATTAGCAGCATCAAACAGAAGTTCATATTATATTTATGAATATCCATGGCTGAAAAAGAAGAGATAACATAAATTAGGTTTTTCGAGTTTTAGACCTCCAACAATAAAAAAGCTACATGATTAAAAACTCCTCCAATTATACTTTATGGTGTGAAAATCAGTGTGTGTCTTGGAGAAGAAATTTTGAAACAACTATCTTTCACATTGGATGTATTTCTTAGATTTCTAAAAAGTGTACCTTTTTGCAGTAAGCCCCTTGGCATATCCTCCTTACCACAGAAAAATAAAACAGTTACATGACTAGTTAGACTTCACCTTATCAGTTCAGGAAATGCCCAAAAACTCACCCCTTGTCACCGTGAATTAATGATGCCCCCCATATTACATGAAACAATCAGTGGTGGTTCATTACAGCCACATCGTCTTGTTGTGTAAATGTCAAGAGATTGAAGGTAAAAGCTTTAGATTCACATTTTTTGTAGATAGATTTTAAAAAGTTCAGTGTGGTCAGGTTATTTTAAGATGACAGGGACAATTTCTTCATGATATTAAAATGTTTAGTAAAAAAAAGTCTAAAAACCTGTTCAAAACCTTCTGTTTGTTCTTACTTGTATTCATGTCAAATACTCTGTTTCACAGATTTTTTTTTTTTTTTTACTATAATGGACCACAGACAGGATCAGCCATTGTTTAGAGTTGTGTAGATAGAAAGACAAGTTTTGCGTTTCTCAAACAGTTTATGGTACATTAACTTTGTGCACAACACAGTACTGAACTACCCCCAGCATACACACTTTCACACACGCATATAGGCAGACACAGTTCTTTTAGGATGTTCACAGCTTTTAGAAACTCTGCTTGAATGGACCACAGACAGGATCAGCCATTGTTTAGAGTTGTGTAGATAGAAAGACAAGTTTTGCGTTTCTCAAACAGTTTATGGTACATTAACTTTGTGCACAACACAGTACTGAACTACCCCCAGCATACACACTTTCACACACGCATATAGGCAGACACAGTTCTTTTAGGATGTTCACAGCTTTTAGAAACTCTGCTTGTTACAGACTTGTTTGAGTTAGTTTAGTTCAGCATCTCTAAAGCTTTATAGTTAAGGCAGTCTTTCTGTGTATATTGTAACTTCTTGTAGAAATACTGTTCTCTGAAACAAACTAGGAAAAGCCATTTAGATTACAATACAGAGTGTGACTCATTCAAATTCTTAACGTCTCATTGATTTTTATAATAATGACTTGAAGAGCCTTCTCACCAGTTTAAGGCTTTTACTGACAGAGAAAACCCTTTCCTATTCTAGCTCATTAATCATTCAAGAATTCAGTAGGAAATTAGAGATCATAGTTAGACTGGATGAGTGTGAAGGTTCTAGAAGTTTTTCCTCATCTAGAAAATGAGAGTTGGACTAAACTATTTCTAAAATATTTTGGATCTTTAACTCTGATGTCTCAATGACCTAGCCCTGTGATTGACAGATTAATGAGAAAGGAAACCACATTTCTGATATGCTTTACTTCCTTCATTATTATTTCAGTTAAAGGAGATGGAGCACACGAAATCTCTGGACAAAATAACTATAATGAGAAAAAAAAAGTCATATTTCTTGAAACCTAATAAATGTAATATATTCTTCTAAATATGTTACAAGATTATTTTACTTAAACATCAAAATATGCTTACTCGAGGCTGGATACTAATAATTCTTATATCACAGGTGAGACCGAATCTCAAAAAATTTATGTAAACTGTTCTACAGCTTACACCTAGAAAGAAAATAGTTATGATGCAAATCCAGGTCTGGCTAATTTCAGTTTTATTTCTTTTTCATATTAGTGTGCTGGTCTTAGTATAGCAACAGCCATTTTTAAGTTGAATGAGAGGAAAGAAATAGAAGAAAATGATATTTTAAAAGAGTAAAAAGTATTAAACTGAACCTGCTTGCAATTACCAACTACTGGCCCCTCAGATAAGACCATGGTGAATATAAAAACTATTTAACTTAAGATGTATTCTCAGAAAGTCATAAATACAGATAAAAATGTTGAGTTGAACATTTGACTTGTATTCAAACAATCAGAAGAGCACATTTTATTTAATATTTATTTTTCATATTTTTCACTTATTATAACTGTCTTAATGTTTGGGAACTACACATGTCACAGGGGAATAAGAAATGTGTCACAGCTTTCACTAAATTCTGGAGAAATATAGACTGCTAATATGAAATTAAGCCTGCATAGGAGATAGGAGGGTTGTTGAGTTGCAGAAATTTAATGTATGATGAAGTGAAAAAAATTTACAGAAAAAAATTAGTTGTTTGTAGATATTTAGATAGTCTTGTTTTAAATAATTTTAGTTCAAAAATATCAATGCTACCTTTCTAGAGAAGACTTTCGAGTATTTTGTCATACTTTTAAAGAAATTACCTATAAATTTCCTTCAAATAAGAAGATTTTTAAAATTCTGTCAGTAATAGTGCAGCTTTTCAGAGCAAAAAATAGAAGAGCATTTATTTCAGCAGTGATGAGCAACCTAGAGAACAAAATAAAGTTTTTACAGAGATGTTATTCATGTTGCTAGGGGAAACATGATGGTGGTTGTGATGGGATGTGATAAAAGGGTTAAAATAATTTAGAAGAATTTCTTTTTAAAAAACCCAGAGGGAAAAGAAAGCCACAAGAAAATAGGTTCACTAATGAATGAGGAAGAGCATGAAATTAATGATGGCTCTAAAATGGCCAAGTTATTGAACTCATTTTTTAAATCTGCCTTTAACAAGAGAAATGAAGCAAAGAAATATAGACAATTAGGGATTAATGAAGACATTGCAGAAATTGTTCTAGCCAATGTAAAGATAAGGGGGTTCTTTACTTGGCAATCATTGAGAGATCCACATCACCCTGAGTTATTTAGGGGAATGCCCAATATGTTTACCAGCCCAGGTATAGTTATTCTTAGAAAGTGGAAGAATGTTAGCATATTGGGGAATATGGAGAAAACAAATTCTTGAAAAGTGTTAGAAATTCCTTCCCAGGAAGGTGACCATCAGTTCAGTGTAGCACTTAATATCTCTGAAGAATAGAAAGAGTGGGGAACTGGCAGAGTGCCTTCCATGAGAACAAAGCAAACCATAAGAATTTATAACTTTTCCATCACAAACCCACAAAAGAAATGGAAAGAAAAATAGGAAAAGTCAAACATTTGGACATTCGGATTGCTTCTGATTTGGTGAGTCACTCAATTGTGCTTGAAAAATTAATCAGAGTGACTCAAAGAAAAGTGATTTAATCATGGTTTTGGAAATAGGTGAAAGATCACCACGAGTGATGAAAAATTTTATAAATGACTAATGGGGCTCAGTATGGGCTAGCGTTGGTTCTGTTTTATCTAAAGGCTTTATTATTTATGATTAGCAAAATGACTAATTGTTTAAAAGATTTAAAAATGGTGTTTGTTATTCTCTTAAAGTCAGCGAAAACATACAAAACCAAAGAGGCAAAAAGATCAAAGAAGGACTGAATCTCTTAAGTGGAATCTTACACACAAAAAAAAGAAAAAGAAAAAGAAAAAAAGAAGGAGGGAAGGAAGGAAGGGAGGGAGGGAGGGAGGAAGGGAGAGAAAGGAAGAATTTTGAAGACCTCAAGGGTCTTAGTGAACTTCTGCAGCATCTTGCAGTTCAAATGAGACAGAAGTCCAACAGTGAGACAGCAGTACTGAAGAAAGAGATCACTGCTTCCCTCCGTGCTCTCAGCTATCCTAAAATACTCTCAATGCTGGAAAGATTAGATGGTGTGTTTTCTCATTTAATCAATAATCAGCATGAGAAACATTACATCCTGAGAACTGTAGATTCATAGTTATGCCACCGGGAAGAAAAAGAAAAAGCAGAAATGGATACAGAAGAGCCTGTAGATGAGTGAGACAGCATTCAAAATACCAGATGACTGTGAGAAACTTAGTTAGCTTTAGGCTCTAGGCTCTTTTTTTGAAAAAATTTAGAGGAAATGCCCAAATTAGATACTGGTAAGACTAGGAAAAGGAGAAAATGAAAAAAACTTTTCATTGAGTTAGTACAAATATATATTTCTGATTAACAGAAAAATATAAAATCAGAAAATTTGAAATGGAGCAAAAGGATTGAATAAGTAGTGATGATTTAACATTTCAGAGGACTAATTCAAGAGACATATAATGAACACTTGCTGTTGTATGGGAAAAACAAAGATGTGACTGCAATGACTTAATCCAATAGAGTGCCTTGGTGGGCTCAATGCCTTGTATTTCACTCACGAGATAGAAGGGTATTCTGAATGCCCAGTTCAAGTTTTTTAAGTCTCTGCCCTTGATGAAAGTCACCACTTCTTAAAGGAGATGCACCGTATATTTTCCTCCATTTATACATATAAAGAAAACACTTACTCATTGTTATTGAGACCTCTACCCTATTGAACACTTGCAAAGTCTGACATACTGACCATTCTTACTACCCTTCATGTCATCCCTCTAGGGCAGGCATTATTATTGAAGTATCACAAAGAAGGAGAGTGATACCACCTTTAAGTGGCATTTCCACTGTCACACAGCACAGAGGCTGTGAGTCTAGACAGTAAACCGAAACCCTCGCTCTCTTCCCTCCACTGATCCACACCAAGACTGAAAATGCAGAATATTCTGTTCCTTTCTCTGTAAAGTCTATGATTTCATCGGTCTGGCATTGTTCTCAGTGGGAAAGAACCGAAATGGGTTCTGGTCAGAGTCGGTGCTCTCAATGGGAACAGCCCAAAGGGATTGCTAGTAATGAAGACATTTCACTCTCCTGAAAGATCTGTTATATTAGTCCAGTGGTCAGAATTCTCACCATGGCCTTTGATGACCTGGCCTTGATTCAAGGCATTTGCAGCAGTTCTGTAAACAAAGCCACCGCCTGTAACCGCCAGTTTCAGTTTCTGTGCTCAACATAGCTGTTCTTCCTGAATGAAACCCAACACAAGAGAGAGGGGAGTTTGTGCCTTGTACCCTTGCATGGCAGGTCTGTATGCAAACTGTACTACACAGGCATCTCATTTTGGCAGTCTGTGATTTCATATTTTTAATTCAAGGTTTTGGGATTTGTACCAGATGTCTAATTACTCGGAATAATTGTTGATAGAGACTTAGCTGTCATTAGGTTCCCTGGAAGTTCTGTGTCTTCCTGAGCATAACTTCAAATGAGACTATAATGTTAATGAAGTAAGTTCATGCATTCATGCATTCATAGAATCATTTTATATACATATGCTGAGCTCTGGCAGTGTAACCAGCACTACATCCCACCTGAGACACAGCACAAAGGCAACTGACCCTGAGCATCCTCATCCTCTAACTGGCGAATCTACTAAATTATGAGGCATTTCACAAGGGTTTCCCATTATTTGTCAAAACACTAAACTTTACTGATGACTTACGTATTATATAATGTAAATTCAAAGTTTTCTTTTTAAGGATGTAATTTCCACTCATGATCCTCATATGCTTCCCTAAATGTGGAAGCAATTGAATTATTGAGTTAGGATAAAAAATAGTTTGTACTATTGAATATTCCCTTGGGAGTATGTTGCATAAGTGATCTTTGTGGTTAAAACAGAAAAGTAAAGTTGAAAAACACTGGGAATTGGGAACAAACAAAAATGGATGACAGTACAACCACAATCAATATGTTATACAAAGCACTATGGACACACAGAGTACATTGGGCAAAGTTTTCTACCAAAGGTGGAATTGGAAATCATACCTGAAAAAGCAATCAGAATGACAGATTCTACCAGTGCAATAGAGTTGGGCAGGAAAAAAGGTTGGTATTGTAGATATAAAAAAAAAAAAGGTTTTGTTTCAATGGAGCACAAAGTTTGAGCAAATAACTGGGATGAGCTAAGTTGCGAGGGGAGTTTGGAGGCATTTAAAACCACGCTAAGGGATTTGGACTGCATGGTATAGTCATCGGCAAGCCATAGGAAAGTTAAATATATCACCATTTTTACAAGGCTTCTCTTCATTCTGCAATTATGAGCTAGATTATCTGGGGAAGAACAGCTTCTAGGTTCTCTGAGAATCAGCTCTCATAGTTTGGGCAAGACAAGTCCCAGTCCCAAAACGGGCTGTACTTTAAGGGAGAGTTGACTCTAATCCACCGCAATGTCCATTCCTGTGTCCATCAATCACTGGTTCAAGTAAAAAGTCCCAGACCTTCACTCCTCCAGCATACATATCATCAAGCCACACCATTCTAGATGCTCGGCCCCAGTCAAAGCCTTCGATGCCTTCTTCAACTCTCAGATACCTGTCTATGCCCTAGAGGCTTCTGCTCCTTAACTAGAAAATCCTCATAGGTCCTTAACTCCTTCTCTGAGTGCTTTTGTGCTAACTGAAACATGGCTTTTATCCAATACACTTTCTCAAGCTGCGCATCTCACCTGTTTTAGCATAAGCCTGGCTATTTTCTCATGGGTTGGCTTTGCAAACTGCATAGGAGAGAGTCTGGATTTTTAAGCAGGTTGCATTTACCACAGGTCGGATGAGCGAAGCCAATGGGGAACAACCTGTTTAGGAAGGCCTATGCAGGCAGAGAGAGTCTAGAATTTAAGAAAGCAGATATTCTGTGGGAGCAGTAATGGTAAACAGACTTGAATCCTAATTGCTTGTCATTAATGCTCTTCTTTCCCAGGATCCCACACTTGCTGTCTAAAGTCCATACTTAAGAAGGTGTTTTTTGTTTGTTTGTTTGTTTGTTTTTAGAGGGGGGTAAGGCAAAGAGAAACATAAAATATTAATATTAGCACACTGTAAAATCTGTTGTAATTGAAGTATAAATGAAATGTTATGTCAGTACACATGCACACATACACGAAAGGTTTGCAGAACCCCAGGTTTGCTTCCAAAGAGGTTCACTTTGAACGCTGAGCCCTCACGGCACTGGATTTTGTGCTGTAGACATAGTGAATCCCCACCAGTTCCCCAGTGTGCCAAAATCTTTGTTTTACTTCTCTTCTGTCTGAAATGTCTTTTCCATCCAACACCTTTACTTGGCTAACTCCTACTCGCTGTGTAGATTACAGCTAAAATGTCACTTATCTCTAACAGTCTGGCCTGATTCCCCAAGAAAGATGAGGTGCCTCCTCTATGACATCACATATGATGTGTGATTCCCCTCATTTTAGTTCATGTCACACTGTACTGCTATTGTCTGTTCCATGCTTCTTGAGTTCCAACCCCTGGAACAGTGCTAGGCATCCTCACTGTTCAATAAATGATTGTCGAATGACTAAATTAGTTTAACAAATACACGATTGAATGGATGAATAGATAAAATCAGTGAATGATGGATATGTAGATATTTGTGGCTGAATTCTGAATCTGAGTCATACCACAGAGAAAATGATTGTGTACGAAAAGAATGAAGTCAAGAGAACTGAGTCTCTCTCTGATAAGAGAAACACACTGAAATGATATTCTGTTCTTCATCATTCATTCATCAAATATTTATTAAATGTCTAGCTGTTATATCACAGGTGACCCTATTTTTTTAATATAGCCAAACATTTATGGGAGGCCTAGTAGTTATGAACAAAGTATCCTTGCTGCTTTGTGCCAATAATTTATTTGTTGTTTTTATGTACTTTACAGGCCAGTAATGAGCTAAAACCGTAAAAAACAAAACGTCCAGCTGTACAAATAGAACACAGGTTTAAAAGCTTGATGAATGTTTTTTTCTCTTTTCCTTCAAAGGAATTTTAAAGCAAAGAATAATTGTCAAACTAGGCCCAGTGTGCACTTTTCATGAGAAATTAACCTGCATATACATATACAAAATAAGTGATTGTAAATGAATAGGGAAATTAGCTTCTGTCTTCTCCGTGCGGAGATCCCACCGCAGTATGGTGATCAGCATTCAGGTCAGCTACAGGCCTGGAGTTAACGTAGAGCTCTGCTGATATACAGGATGTTATATAAGCTCTAACACACAGTAAGAACTATTTCAAAAGTTGAAATTTTTTATTTTAGTTAAGACATTTTTAAAAAATCAATGGGAAAATGGATACATATAAAGAGTAATACTTAATTTAAATTAGAGCTGAGCTTCTGAATACCTAGTCAAACAAAGTATATTATCCTGAAGGTGGAGGAAGGTTTCTAGATGGAAAGAGGATCCCTGAGGTACCGGATTCCATTATTCTAAATCCCATGCCTTGTGGGCACCAGCGCTAATATTCTTCCTGAATTTGAAGTTGGTTCAGTACCTGTCCACAAATGACTTACTGATAACACTCGCTGTGCTTACCAAGGTGTAGAAGCAAGCAGCTTCACATCCCCCAAAACATGTAATATATCTTTGGGAATTCGTGTAGAGTTTTTATCAGTATTGGGACAGAGGAACAAAAAAGGAGATAAAGGAGGCATGTAAAATTATTAATATGAGTATTGTGATCTGTAGCCTGAGGTGTATTTGGATTCTCATTGTGTATAAATTAGATTGTGTTTATACACATTCCAACGAGAACGAATTTTCAGCTTTCATTTCCAGACTGTATTCAAGTAAGAATCTTCTTACTATGGACTGCATTGCAGATTTTTAAACTTTTACTTGTCTTTGGCTTATTTCATGAGAAACATTTTACGTCACCTCCACTGGGGACCATGCTTGTTTTCAGTAGCTTTTCTGTGTTTCTAGAGTAATGCGTAGAAAACCAAATCTCATGTGGATGAAGAAAATTTCAGTGATGCCATGATGTCTGATGGTATAATGCAGTCAGGATCTAGAATGTTCATAGCCTTCCTCAACAGAGTGGAACCGATTAAGACAAAACTAAAATATTTCATGCAATATTTCACAATCCTGTCCCAGTTCACCTTCCTTCCATCACCATAACAACACATATCTCAAGCATTTGGGACATTTTTAGCATATATGAGAAAATCAACCTTCCTTTGTGACCTTTACCTTCAATTTGTAGATATTTGCCTTTGAAGGTCTCATATTATTTTTCTTGAGAGGTTTTGGCAACTTAGACCATTATGTACCTACTTAGGATCAGGGAAAATTATCCAGATGGAACTAGGTGTGACCAACATTTGATATTATGCATATTACTACTTTCCTTTCTACACAGACTCAATAGACCAGAAAAAAAAAATTAAAGAAAAAATCTGTTATATTTTCTGAATAGCTGAAAGTTAAGGGAGAGTGATCTGTGTTAATATGTAAGGAAAAAGCAATCCAGACAGAAGAAATCAGGAATGCATAAACCTTAAGATGAGAAAGTACAAGGAATGTTTGCAGATGGCACAGAAACTTATGTGGCAGGAGAGGACAGAGCAAGAGGAAGGCAGAAGTGAAGAGTGGACCCCATAGGAACATGTTTGTCCGAGGCTTTCGACTGTTGCTCTGAGTGACGTGAGAAACTAATGAAGCAATTTTTTTTTTTCGATTGAGATGAAACTCACATAACATGAAACTTTTCAATGTGAACAATTCAGTGACATTTTTTACATTACAGTATTGTACAACTGCCACCTCTGTCTAGTTCAAACATACTTTCATCCATCCAAACTAAAACCCTAAGCCCATTAAACAATTACCTCCCATTCCCTCCTAACTGCAGCCCTTAGTAAACAGCAACTGTGTGCTGCCTCTAGGGATTTATCTATTCTGGATATTTCATATAAATGGAGTCCTATAATATGTAACCTTTTGTGACTGGCTTCGTTCACTTAGTACACTGCTTTTGAGGTTCATCCATGTTGTAATATGTATCAGAACTTCATTTCTTCTCATGGCTGAAAAATATTTCATTGTATAGATATACCACAATTTGTTTATCCATTCATCTGTTGATGGACATTTGGGTTGTTTCTGCTTTTTGGCTATTGTGAATAGTGCCACCATAAAGATTCTTGTACAGTTTTTATTCGAACACCTGTTTTCAGTTGTTTTAGCTATGTACCTAGGAGTAGAATTGTCTGGTTATATGGAAATTGTGTGTTTAACTTTTTGAGGAACAAAAAAATCTGTTTCCATTGAAGGATTTTGGGTTAGAGAAAGGACCTGACATAAATTATGATATAAAAGATTGTACTTACTGCTATGAGGAGAATATAGTGCACAGGATAAAGGCAAAAGCACAAAGTTAACTGTAGTTATCTGACTGAGAGATGATAATGCCTTAAAGGATATAAGCAATGGAGAACAGAGAAAAGTGCTCCAATTTTGGATATGAAGGAACAACTGACAGGATTTATTGATGGTTTGGACATAAGGAAAGAAGGATAAGTGTAAGATTTCTGGCTTGAGGACTTAGAATATTGGAAAAAAAAACCAATTACTTTTAAAGGAGAAACTGAAGTACTAGGTTTAGGTGATCAAACCAATGGTTCAGTTTTGTATATGTTAAATAAGAAACATCTCTTCAATATCTGTATCAGAAATCTATTACTATGTAATAAACTACTACGAAAGTTAGTGGCTTAATTGGTTATGAATCTCTGTCATCAATTTAGGCTAAGCTCAGCTGAGTAGTTCTGCTGGCCCCACCTGGAGTCATTCACGAGCTGCAGTAGGCTGGTGGATTCATCGGGGGCTAGTTGATCTAGGGGCCCTCAGATTGGATGGATCGTTCTCCTCCACATGGTCTTGCTCTCCGATATGCTAGCATAGGCTTTTTTTATGTGGAAATTTCACGGCAGCAAGAGAAAGAGTGGAAGCTGCGAGGTCTTCTGAGTTTTCAATTTGCAACTTCCGTAGTGTTTCTTCCACTGAATGCAACTGGCCAAATAAAATCACAAGTTCAACCCAGATTCAATGGGGGTAAAGAAGACCCAGCCTCTTAACGGGACTATTAGTGTTACATTGCAAAGGGGTGTGCAAAGCCAAGGAAGAATTGGTGGCTCGCTGCTTCCTTCCTTCCTTTCTTCTTTCCTCTCACCCTTCCTCCCTCATTCCCCCTCTCTCTCTGTCTCTTTTTCTATCTCTCTCTTTTTTTTTTTTAAATAATCTAGCACACCATCAAAGTGAAGTTACTGAGAACATATTCAGTTATATGCACATATCAGTTACGTGCATTTGAAGTTCAGGAGAAAAGACAGGGCTGCAGGTAAATATAAATTGATGAACAAGAGAATCTTTCCAAAGATTGAGCCCTGATGTTGTCCAAGAATTTAAATACCAATGAAATAAGGAGAAAACAGAAAGGTGCATTAGATGGATCTATTTGTGAGATAGGAGGAAATCAAGAAGAACTTGTGTCTAAGAAATTAAATTTGGCATTGAAATATGCTAAAAATGACTGCATTTGTTGTTTATATAGTAGATAATGACTTTTCTGACGATTAAATATCTTTGAAGTTATCTGACTAGTTTATATTGGTGACTGTTTTCTCTCTAGCCCTAGGCTAAGAGAGGGCCATTAGTTTATGTGAATACCAAAATTCTTCCTGTATTAAGCTCATTAAAAGATCTGAACTTCCATTAATATACAAGGAAACTAGGCCAGAAATTGTCTGCAATACTAATGGGTGCTATGAATTTAAATTTTCATTGAAGTAATAAGGCCAGGTGTTTTAAACACTGGCAAAACTCAGTGATGAGGGCAACTGAAAGACATTCACTTATGACCATGTTGAAATGCATAATATTTATTAAACATCTTCATATACATAAAGTCTTTCTAGGTTCTCACAATTATGCAAAATCAAATAAAGCACTTGATCTTGTTTTTCAGATGGGTTGCCATTTAAATAAAACAACATAGCTGAGATCATAAATTTTATAAAATGCTAATGGGAAGGGAAAAGTGATCCTTTTCACACAGAGACATGTATATGCAAAGCATGGGAAGATATACCTGGCAATAGAGTATAGGAGAGAAGACACAGGAAAGAAAAAATTAAGCATCAGGGGACCAGAGCAAAATTTCTACCAATTAGTAGTGTCTATAAATAAATCTCTTATTCTAGTAAAAACCCTAGCCGCTGTTTATGGTTTTTATAATGTGCTCAGCACTGTCCTAAGTACATCCATATCAACTTAATTAGTCCTTATAGCACCCAATAAGATAGGAGACATTTCTTTTTGTGCCTACACCACATCCAGTTGATTCATGTTTCTAGTGCATCTGCCAGTACTGCCCCACAAATGCATGCCATAGTGACTCTGCTTCCTACCTTTCAGATTGTTCCTAAAGTCTTAGCGGGCCACTCAGCCTGCGTACAGATGTAGTTCGGGAGCAGTCTTCAACCAATGGGGAACGGACAGGAGTCAATGGATAAACACCTCAGCTTTCCTCCCTTTGGAGGGATTGTTTTGAGATGTATTCTGTGTGATTCCTTGGGCGATCCCCAGGGTGACTGAGGTGTAGTTGTCCACCACAGAAACTGGCTCAGGGATGAACCTTTCATTGCCTTCTTCCCTTCCTGTTTCGTTACCCTATCTTCTTCACTCTGCTTTCCACAATTACTTCCGATCTTCCACGTTAAGTAATACTGACTCTCTTGGAAGTAAGGTTTTCATTATTTAATTGTTATAAATAAAATATTTATCGTGTCAACTATGAAATTCTAAATTATAATTTCTTATGCATAAAAGAAAACAAGGCATTCTTTTTTTTTTTTGGATAAAATTTAAGACCTAGAACACTGAATAGTCTGGAGAAGAAAAGCTGTCTTATTACCCTACAAGTCTCAAAATAAATTAGCCACAAAATGCCCTCATATTTTAATCTATGCATGGTTTTATTTCAGTAGACAAAGAATTGGAAAACCCTATTTTTTAGGATTTTTAAAGGGTTTTTTGATTCTTGGTTAAGGTCCTTCCTCTCAGATTTATGATAAATTAGATGACAATCATAACCTGCGTTTGTATACTGTTTTACTGTTTAGAGCACTTACATCTATGCTGTTCCATTTAACTATTGGTATAAGCTTATGAGGTACGTAGAATCATTTTACAGGTTAGGAAACTTAATAGCACTGATAGCATCTTTACTATGCTGATGTACTGGCACGTGGCCGAACCAGGTAATGAATTCATATCTTCTGATAATCCAAGATAGGCTTTGTCTCCTGCAGCATAGCCATTGGTGAAGTCTTTGACTACTGCCAGTGCTGAAGAAAGCACTAAATGAACTCTCTGGGTGAGCTGTATGGAAAGGAAATGGTTTAAGTATATACACAGCTGCTCCCTATGAATTGATGTCTTTTATTTTCAGTATTTCCAAAGCACATGTAGATGCATGCAGAAGTTCGGTTCTAATAAAACTTATAGAAAAGAATCATAGTGTTGGAATACCAAGTAGTTGAGTTAAAGACCTTGACAGGAATAGGCAGTTATTTAACTCTTCCTTGGTGGTTCCCACCACTTACATGTCTTCAATCTCTTGACCCTCGGTTTTTATATCTTTAAAGTGGTATTGATAATGCTGTATCAAATAAGAATATAAATGAACTTAACCTTTAAACCATAAAATAAGGTCAAATCATAAATTGCCGTGTGGTCACCCTTTGCTAATTTCAAGCCATTGGGTCTCAGCACACTTGAAAAGGAGAAGACAAGAATCTGTGTACACGTGCTTCGCATTTGCCCTTTCTTAAAGCCAAGGGAACCATTTTTTTACTTAGTCTTTTCGACCTGAGAAGTTTGCCAATGGTAAGATTTTCTGTGTTCCTCATCTCTTCCCCCTACCTGGGGAGCAATAAATCCTTTACATTTGCATCAGATTTTCACATGGTCCTAACAAGTCCACAATACCTAACTCTTCTTTCTGATTTACAAGCTCTGTTTTGATCTGTTGACACCACATCCCCTTCCTCTCTACAACTGTTAATACTTTTACTATTTTACTGTGTTAAAAGAAAGACATAACATAAAATTTACCATCTTAACCATTTCTAAGTTTACAGTTCAGTAGTATTAAGTATATTCACATTGTTGTGCAACCATTATCACCATCCATTCCCATAACTATCTTCTTTCTTTAAAACCAACACTATACACCTATTAAATAAAAACTGGCCATGCTCTGCTCCCAGCAGCCCCTGGCCGCCACCATTCTACTTTCTGTTTCTTTGAATTTGACTACTCTTAAGTACCTCAACCATTATCACCATTCATTTCCGTAGCTCTTCTTTTTTTAAAACTATCACTCTATACCTGTTAAAGTACAGCATAGAGAAAGTAGTCAGTAATACTGTAATAACAATGTATGGTGTCAGATGGGTACTAGACATATTAGGGTGATCACTTCGTAAGGTATATAAATCCATAATCTCTATATTGTATACCTGAAACTAATATAATATTTTATGTCAACTGTAATTGAAAAAAAAATAACTTCTCATTTTTTTTCTCCCAACAGTCCCTGGCAACCACCATTCTACACTGTTTATGAATTTGACTACTCTAAGTACCTTATATAAGTGGAAGCATACAATATTTGTCTTTTTGTGACTGAATTATTTCACTTAGCATAATGTCCTCAAGATTTGTATCCATATTGTAACATGTAACAGAATTTCCTCCCTTTTTTAAGGCTGAATAACATTACATTCTATGTACGTAGTACATTTTGTATATCCATTCATTCATAGATGGACACTCAGGCTGTTTCACCCTATTGGCTCTTGTGAATAGTGCTGCTCTGAACATGGGTGAGCAAATATGTCTTTGATATCCTGCTTTGAATTCTTTTGGATATAGAAGTAGGATTATTGGATCATATGGTGGTTCTATTTTTAATTTTTTGAGAAAACTCCATACTGTTTTCCACAGTGGTTGCACCATTTTTTATTCCCACCAATAATAAACAAGAGTTGTAATTTCTTCCCATCCTCACCAACACTTGTTATTTACTGGCTTTCAACATACTTTTTTTTTTATAGTAGCTAGCCTAATAAGTGTGGGTTGATATTTCGTTGTAGTTTTTATTTGCATTTCCCTAATGATTAGTAAAAATTGAGCATCTCTTCATATGCTTTTTGGCCATTTCCATATCATCTTTGGAGAAATTTTTGCTCGAGTCCTTTGCCCATTTAAAAAAATATGGAATACATCATGCATTTGTATGTCATCCTTACACAGGAGCCATGTTAATTGTCTCTGTATCTTTACAATTTTAGTATATATGTGTTGCCAAAGGGAGCACATATAGTTGTTGATTCTTAATGAAAATTTTATCAGTGTTTCATTAACACACACTCCTCTTCTCAACAAACCATCCCCCACTGTGCACCTACACCCAATGTTTTTCTCCTTTAGAGGAATTTGCATTTATTCTTAAAACTTATTTCCGCTCCTGTTCAAGTAATCAGCTCTTTATATTTCTTGATCACTGGCAGTCTTTGAGTCTTTTGGGTTTTGTTTTATTTTGTTTTATTTTGTACTTGTTCATGTCCCTAGGATTGGGGGAGAAGGAAATGTTAAGGTCTGGCTTAACAATGCCACCTTAAACAACCTGACCAAGGTGGAGATAAGTAAGGAGCAATATTTCAACCTCACATGTAAAAGGGACATAAATCTTGCTTTTTTTTTTTTTTTAATCAGAAGTTCTTAATTTTCTCACCATTGATATAAAAATCATTTATGCTTGCACTGCAACCAACATAAATCATTAACACAAAAGAATAGTAAACAACCTTTAATCAATATCACTTTCTTCTGTGAGGCACTGTGGAAATGAAAGAATACAATTTGTCTTTGATCATAAGTCTCACATTTAGTCAGGGCCTTGTATCTTCCCAGCTCTTACTTTGCTACAACCACATGGCCTTCTTTATGTTTTTAGGACCAACCAAGGTCATTTTCTCCCAAAAAACTTTGTACATGTTGTTCTTTTTATCATTTTTTTATTTTCATTGCAATGTTAGCTTAATACCCTCTTTGGTGAGGCCTTGCTGACCCCCAACCCAATGGTGCTGCCTCCTAAGAGTCACTCTCTGTTATTGCACCCACTTTATTTCTTCTTAGCACAATAACGTTCTGAAATTTTATTATTATTGACTTGTGTGCTTGTTTATTGTCAGCCACTACCATCCACTATTCAAATATATGGCCTGTGACTACTGAAGCCTATTCTTTGGTTGACCTCCATATACTTAGTGCTGAAACAGTGCCTGATTAATAGCATATATCTAATAAATATATGTTGAATGAATACACAATGACAATGTCGATCAAGGGTCAGCAAATTTTTTTTCTATAAAAGGCCAGATAGTAAATATTTTAGGCTTTGCAGGCAATAAGGTCTCTGTTGCAGCTGCTGAACTCTGCCATTACAGTGCAAAAGCGGTCAAAGACAATACAAAAACAAATAAGCATGGTTGTATTACAATAATATTTTATTTACAGAAACAAAATTTGGGCTGAATTTGGCCTGTGGGCCATAGCGTGCTTACTGCCGGAGTAGATAATTTGGTATTAATTCTGGTGTCAGGGCACACTTGGGTGTCTAGAAGGCCTTTGGAAATATGGATGAAGCTCAGAAATGAATTTTGGTAGCAGTCAGCGAATGGATGGTCATTGGATTCATGGGAAAAGATGAAATAGCTCCAAGGGAATGTGTGGAACAGAAGAGAAGACAGTCTCAGGAATTCTGAACTCTCCCAGGCTAACTGCATTTTCTTCTTTAACAGAGGTGTTAGACTGATAGTTATATAGGTATACTTGATTAAGCATGGCATTTGCCAGTATCTTTCCTGACATTATATTGGATCAAATGAGCCACTCACTTTGACAGGTATGGTGTTAATACCTGCTTTTATGCATGTAGATAAAGATGTTAATACAAGAGCAGAATAATATGAAGGAGGATGACTAATGGTGTATTAGCAGTCTCTTCCCTGAGCTATATCCCCATTGAGAGATATGTCATGATAGATGAATTGATGCTTTTGACATAAACTGGAAGAAACATGTTGAATGAGAGAATATTCATGATAAAATGAAATGAAAGGTTAAATCTTATCTTGCTGGAATAATTTTAAAAAATCTAGCTCTTTATTTAAAAAAAAAGTTAAAAGGAAGATAAAAAAAGGAATAAGAGAGAAATGAGGAACATATAGAACTGACAGGTATCAATACTAAAATGGGAGACATAAATTCAAAGGTTTATATAATCTCATTAAATGTAAATGGACCAATCCTTCCAGTTAAAAGGCAGAGAACTTTAGAATGGATTAAAAAGAATAGTCAAGACTGAACCCTCTGCTGTCTATATGATAAGATGAAAACAAAAGGATAAAGATGAGGCATGCACACTATAATAATAAGAAAACATATTAGGCAAAGTAGGGTTTGGGACAAGGATTATTATCCAAAATAATAATAATAAATAATAAAGTGGGACATTCTATTGTGATAAAAACAGCAGTTCATTAGGAAGATATACTAATATTAAACATAAACATACCTAATAAGATAGCCTTAATATACAAACAGCAAAAAACTATCGGTTCGAAGGGAGAAATAGAAAAATCTACAATTAAACTTACTGATTTTCAGTTATTAGTAGGACAACCAGACAAACAACTTAGTAAGTATATATTAGACTTAAACAACATAATCAACTTAAACTAGTTTACATTTAAAGAATCTGCTCCTCAAGGATCAAAAGCCACAAGGTTTTGGAGGAAAGGCAGGAAAATTTCAAGAGCTTCTTCCACATTTATTATTTTTAGAAATGTGTATCAGAAATGGCGGTTGGGATATATGTCCTCTTTGGCACTCATGCACCTTTTATATCCCACTTCCTACTGAGGGCTATTTTAATATTGCCAAAAATAATAGCATTTTTAGATGAGGCTAGTGTTCAGTGGCATCTTAATTTATTTAAAACTTTATTAGTTTTATGATTTCTTTACTTCTAGTCATTTTTATGTATGGGTAACCACACAAAGAGTTCCTTTTGAAACCGTTCTCAGATAGTCTTTATTTCCTTGCTTCCTAGTTCTGTCATATATCTCAATAGCAGCTACCTTGAGTAGATGAGGCGTGAATAGGAAACAGTCCAAATCTAATCTCTTCATTGAACTAATAATTCTTATTATGTTTTTGTCCAAAAAAAAAAAATTTCAATTTCATCTCTTGATAGCTAGGATCTAGAATTTGTCCTTTTTTCCAGTCTCACAGGCCATTAAATACGCAGTCTCTCTTTAGCCTTGCATTTCTGCTTGTACACGGTCTCATTTCTTTATGAGTTGCTAAACAGATTCAATGACAACCAACACATATAAAAATGATCTTTTTCAACCTCTTTTCCCCAACTCAGTAATCATTTGATTAGTCTTACAAATTTTTGCAGGCAAGAGGTTTATCACATACATTGCATTTGAATGACATAGATCAAGAGCTATTCAGATTGTTTTATGTGTTGTCTTGACATCCTCCATCCAGTCACTGGGCCAATGCTGCATATTGAAAAATATTTTTGCAATGGTGTTCCAGTTCTGGTATTAATTTCTCTATTACTAATGATAAGTCATGCTGGCTGCTGAAACAAACAATACAGAATCTCAACGGCTTTAAATAATTAAAGTTATTTTGTGTACATGCACATGTATGCACGTGCAGGCCCACACCCTTTCCAGAAAAAGAGGAAGTAGACAGAAGAGAGAGAAGGGGAACAGATAGCTCTGAGTTGTGCTGGTTATCTCTAGGAAGATGGATTTCAGAGGGCTGAAAAAAGCTAAAAACTGGATCCAGCTGTTACTTGAACTCTAGCTACTGCTGCCAGGTTGAAGAGTTATTACTGATGTGCTGCTTACAAGAACCATAAGCCAACCAAGAAGGAGCTAATCTCTGCTGCTTCTGCCTAGTGCCCTTACTGGCACAAGTAGCAGGAAGCTAGCTTAAAATGGAAATGTTAATTGTAGATTCCAGCATTAGATAAACTCTAGAGGATGGTTGGATTTTGCGTTGAGCACCCATAGCTTAATAAGTGTTCTGACCTATTGTACAGGTATCCTTGTATCTCACCCTAGTGCTGGTAACTGAGAACTAGTAATAGCAACTCACATTATTATATAGAGCATTGTAATTCAAAAATTAATGATTTTTCAAATGAAATTCCATGATTCCAGACTGTGGTTGCACTAGAAGATCCTTGCATTGCTTTTGCCAGTATATACAATACCCAGCCTTGTCTGCAGCCACTAGGGATGATTTCATAATGGGGGCCCTGATTCTTCCAGTTTATTTCCCCAGTGACAAATGTTGGTTTGGAAAGCTGAACACATGTAGTTAATCATCTCATTCAAGGTAGCATCATGAAATCTGCACATCTCAGGAGCTGGCTTAGTCCATGTGTCCAATTTCTGGTTTACCCCTGAACAATGATGTTGCTGAGGGAAGTCCACATTCAAGATAATTGTATTTTTCAAACTATTGGCAAAGTTGATAAAGTCTGCTTGACAAATGTTCCATTTATTTATTGCTTTTAAACACACAAATTTCAAATGACTATTTTATTAGGTTACATAATTTTATTGGTTAGGAATTTGGGCAGGGCTCTCAGATGAGCACTTCTCTGTTCCATGTGGTATCAACCTGAGTTACTTAGGGCTATTTAACTGGCAGTTGGGTTTGTCTGGAGGGTGCAAGATAACTTCATTCACATGGTGGTGATCTTCAAGGCTGATCTCAGGTAGAACCTTTCCCTGTCAATGGAGTCATAGACATTCTTCCTATTACCTCTCCAACAGGATAATGAGACATTTTACATGGTAGCTCAAGTCTCTGAGATACCAAACCAGAAGCCATAAGTCTTCTGAAAGGCTAGACTCAGAAATGGCATAGTCACTTCTCCCATAAACAATGCAAATGAAATATATTCTCCATGTTGCCTGTGTCTTTCATAGGAGATAATTTTGTAAAGAAGACATCTTGCCACATACCTAAGCATGCAGGCAGAATTAATCAGATTAGCATATGCTGATGAACGGACTAATGAGGCTTTCTTAAGCAAGTGAGCATTTTCAGAAACAGAAACTAAATACAAACTGGGCTTGAGTGTCTGCTTTTCTGGAGATTTCATTTCAGATATAGGAAAAATAAGAAACATTGCCGTGTGCTTAGACAATTCTCTAACAGTGGTCTAAAATTATATCTTAATTTACAGATTTAGAAGTTGAGCACAGCCATACGTTAAACTCCACATGAGTGCAATCCAGAGGAAGGGCTCTTTACTTCAGTCTTATGGTTAAATTTTATGCCTGTCCTTCAACAATGCAAAGAATCTGGAATTTTTTAAATAATATACTCATGATCCAATTTGGGCTACAAAAGCTTATTTTTTTACCTTGTGTATGAAGTGTATCCTCCACCCACCCTTTAACTTGCAACACCCTTAACTTGTTCCTTGTCTCAGCTCCCTAACCTTCCTGATACAGCCCCATCCTTCTTTTGAGAAGCTTATTATTATCATTATTATTAAGTTGCTTTAGTAAGAGGTGGGAAAGAAGTCTTCATTATGTAAAATGTGATATATAAATCTATGTGAAGTGCTTCTAAAAGTAGAATGTCTGCCAAATTCTCTAGCAGCTTTACCAGTGTATAATTAAGTATTCATTTAAACTATAGTTTGTGTTTGTGCGAAAGGAGAGTGTGGGACTCAGAAATAGAAGTTGTTGTGGGGTGGGATTTTTTTCTGTATTTTCAAATTATATGTTAGATTCTGGTTTTGACAGCTATGACTTTTAAAGTAACAAAACTTGATTTTTAGTTCTAGAAATATGGTGGCCTAGATGACCAGAAAAACCCTCTAGATAACAGAATACCTAAAGTGTCCTGGATAATAAGATATGGAGTGAAATAAGATAATCTTCAGATGCTAGACATTGAGAGAAAAAGCAAATTTAAAACAATGCTGAGAATCCATTACAGTATATTTTTCAATGTCTTTGATTATCTCCGCTGGCCCAGAGCTAAATATTTAAGTCTGTGCTTTTGTGATAAACTGGAAATAAAGCCTGAGACCCACGTAATGCATGTGGGTTTGATACAAGATCCCAGTACTAAGTCTACATTTATAAAAGCCAACACTGACAGAGAGCTGAAGGAAAAATAATGCAGAGGGAGATAAGATAGCTGTGTCTCATACTTGATGTTGAATGAAGGAGAAAGTAAGAAAAAAAAGTATGTATAAATTGTATGTATATGTGTGTATGTGTATAAATACATACACACACATACACAATTATATTGAGACTTGGTAAAAAAAAAAAAAGCCTAATCTTGTATAAGTTCGAGACTAATTTAAATATCTGTTGAATTAAAACTCTCTCAAAGGCAAAATATTTAGTTTTAGGTCATTCTACATTGCTAAAATGCCTCCAAGTTAAAAGTTGAGGAATAAAAATTACTCTCTGAAGAAACATACGTTAATCCCAGGAGTCAAAGATGTTTTACAGATGTTATTTCAAAAAATGTGACTTCACAATAGCAACAACAAAAAAGAATAAATTTTATATACAATAAAGGAAGCCACTATGAACAGAGATTATAATGGGGAAATAAAACCCTAGATCAGATACATTAATTAAGACAGTAGACCTTGAATTTATTTTTTAACAATTATATATAGTCTTGATTTTCAATTTTAATTTTAGTTTTATATACATAACATATATGTAATTGGAAAATCAGCGAACAATTTAAATGGCATATTAGAGACAGTAAAAGAGAGAAATAGCAAAATGATTTTATATCTGATAATGTAGCAGACTACAGACATATAAAGAGATGAAAAAATATGTAAAAATGCTAAGTGATGCTGTTGAATGAGAAGTCTAAAATAGAGACAAATGCAGAGTTAAGGAGAAAATCTGAAATGGAAAGAGTTAATATTTGAAAAAGATGACCATAGATTTTCCAAAATTTGTGAATAAAATAAATAAATCATCAGATTCAGGGAGACCAAACTAAAAATTAAACTGATTTTTTTTTTAAAGTCAAATGTAATAAAACAGTAAAAATACCTCACCAATATATCATAATTTACATATAGAACATAAAAGCAACAGAAACTATAAGTAGCCAGAGAGAAAAACAGATTATTAGAAACCAAATAATAAACCAAGACCTGACTTCTCAAAGACAAAAGAAGGCAGAAATCAATCTAACAATATCTTCAAAATATGGAAAGAAACCAATTACAAATTTGCATATATATTTAACTTTAGATTGGGGGTAAAATGATGATTTTTAAAAAACGACATGCTTGCTATTTAAAGACTCTCATTGATGAACTATCTAAAATGAGCATCTGAGATCAAAGTAGGATTGTTAGGCAAAGAAAAGAATAAATATGTGGATGGGGAGGGTAAGCTGTAGAAAAAAATTCTCTGTCAGAGATTTCAGCTCAGGTTCCAGTCTCCTAATCCATGTAGCTCTAATATACAGAAAAGTCTTGAGGGAAAACAAAATCATATTTGATGCAGACTCTTGCCCTGTAGGTCTTTGTTTCCTAAGAAACACAGAACCTGAAGCGATTATACCCTGTCTTTTAGAAGGTTTTAACTTGACTCGCTAGCTTTCCAAGCAACCACAGCACCCAGAAAATGTCCCATGGGAAAAAATAACCATGATTTGTTTTTCCTTGAATTTCTAATTTGTTGTGTTATCACCAATAACTTTTAAATCATTTGCATATTTCTGTTACCCCTAGCAGAAGTTCTCTGCCTGAGATGATCCTCAACTTGCATCCAGAAACAGAAAATTTCCCAAGAAAATTAATTGTCAAGTTGTAGATTTTTACCTTGAATTAGAGATAGTCTCTTCTCTCTGGGATTTTAATTTCTAATGTTCATTGCTTCAGTAGCTCCATGATGCCTTTAAGTTATGAATTTGAATTGGTAGTTGTTGCAAAAAAAAGTAGTGTCTTGCTATGAACGTCTACATCTTACCTGTAATTCTTACATTTCCTTGATGACTAATGATGTTGAGCATATTATTATAGATTTACTGGCCATTTGGGTATCTTCTTTCATTCATCTTGCCCAGCTTTTCACTTTTTTAATACATTATCTTTTGATTTATAGGTATTTTTTACATACTGAATGATTCCTTTGATGTTTATATATGTTGCAAATAACTTCTCCTGCTCTAAACCTTAACTATTTACTTAGTTTATAAACAGAAGTTTATAATTATAACTTAATTATATATTATATAATTAGTATAATTATAGTTTGTAAATTATTTTCTTCATAATGATATTTGAGTCTAGTGTAGTATACCTTTACTTATTCCACAATCATTAGTATATTTTTCAATAGTAAGCTCCTTATAAATTTATTAAATTTATTATCACATTTAGATAAAAAATTCACCTCTGATGATTTTTATATGGAGTGACCTAGTTGTATTACATTGTTTTTCTATGTACATATCCAAAGGATTCAACACAATTTGGTGAAAAAACTGTCGTTTCCTATTGTTCAGCTTGCCAACTATATCATAAATCCGAAGTTTATATATGTGTAAATCTGTTACCAAACTCTATTCTGACTCATTACTTTCTTTATTGTTTACCAGATATCATATTGCCTTAATTACTATAAATTTATTGTAAATCTTAATATATGGCATAATAAATCTGTCAACTTAGTTTATTCCCAAAATTGTCATAGCTTTTCATAGCTCATTTCTGTTTGTGAATTTGTTGAGGTATTATTCTTTAAAGTAAAATGCATGTATCAGTAACAATAGAGCTCAATAAATTTCGCATATGTATACACCTGTATAACTGCCACAATAAACATGTCAATCTACATATACACAAAAAGTTGCTAGCATTTTGAGTGGGTTTTGTGGCAGATCGACTTCTTTCAAGGCCCAAATTATTGATCTCTCTAAATCCACTCAATATAATGTGACTTCGCAATTTATGTCATCAAGAATATAGTCTTTTTCTATTTCCTCTTAACTCTGGGGTGGCCTTGCCTTGTAACTTGCATAGCCAATAGATGTAGCAGAAGTGACACCGTGCCAGCCCAAGCCTAGGCGCCAAGAGAACCGGCATGCGTCCACTCTGTTTAATGAACCTCTTCCTCACCATAAAAACATTGCCAGGCTAGTTTACTAGAGGGATATAAAAGCAGAGGTGAGGCGCTCGAGCCAACAGTTAGCCAATTCTTGGAGATAAAGCTGCTGATTGATTATAGAAGCATGACAGACTTTAGCGAAGGTAAAGAGTGTTCATCTAGACCCCACGGGCCAACCAACAAAATCATGATCTATCTATACAGAACATTGTGTGTGATACAGGACACTGTATATAGGAAGGACATTTTATGTCACTGTATTTTGCAGGTATTTTTTTTCACAGCATAATTTTTGCAATAGATGACCAATATAGGTTTGCATTATAAATCAATTTGAGTATAATCGTTATCTTCACAATATTAAATCTTCTGTTTCATGAATATAGATTACCCTTTAGTTAATTTAAATCTTTAATTTCTCTCAATAAAATGGCATGTGTGTGTTATGTGTGTGTTTGTGGATACTTTCTATCCTTTTAGATTTACTTCTAGGTATTTGGTTATTATTATGCTATTTAATTATGTCTTTTAAATTTATTTCATGATCAGTATTTTCTTATAGAAATATGTCAATATTTATATATTGACATCATATTCTCATCAAATTGCTAAATTCACTAATTGACTATAACAATATAACTCAAGATTTTTTATTTACTGCGTAAAGAAAATATTTACTATTAATGGCAGGTTTCTTTCTTGGTTTCCAGTCCACATGTTTTAATTATTCTACTTGCTACTTTGTACTAACACAGGCTTCTAGTCCAATGGTGAACAGACCATTCAAAAGGATGTTTTTGTTAGTCATTTATAGATACTATATATAAGGTTAAGGAAATACTCTTTTATTTCTGGTTTCAAAGAGTTATTTTTTCATAAACTACTGATAAATTATATCAAATATTCTTTTTGTATCTATGAGATGATCATATGTCCATGAAAGAAGTTGATGTATATTTCTCCTCTTTTTAATATCTTTGTCAGGTTGCGAGTGTTGGGCTTCTGCTGTCCTCATATAGTTACCTAAGAAGACTTCATATACCTGTTTGGTAGAAGTTACCACTGAAGGTATGTAAGCATGGAGATTTTTATGTTGGAATGACTCAATTAAAGAGTCAATTAAATCGTGGTAGAATAAGTTGATATTTTATTTCTTCTGAGATTAGTTCTTAGAATTTATCTATTTTTGGTCAATGTTCAAATGCATTGCTGTGCTTCATAATATTTTTGTGTTCTTTTTAATGTTGGTAAAATCCATATGTATGCCTCTTTTTCTGCCTGATATAAGTCGCTTGTAAAAAATCTGTTTCGCAGAGGTTTATGATTTTTACTAGTCTGTTAGAGCATAATCATTTGGTTTTGGTGGTCTTTTCTAATGTTGTTTTATTAATACTGAATTCTATATAATTTCTTTCTGTTTAATTTGCTTTTCTATTTCTAACTTCTGTAAATGATTGATTTTTTAACCCTCCTTCTTTTAGAATATATGCATTTAAAGTTATATATATATTCTTCCAAACACATCATTAACTATTTCCAACTTTTTTCATATATAGTATTTTAAATGAATTCAATATTTGAAATATTGTCTAATTTTTATAATTAGTTAATTTTTGTCCAGTTAATTAGAAGCATATGACATAATCTCTAATTATTTTTGATTTTTAAATATCATTCTATTTGTTATCAATTTTTAACTTAGTTCTCTTTTCAAAAGGGGAAATATCAGTATACCAATCATTTGAAATTTGTTGAAATTTACTTTGTGGTATAGCATCTTAACAATTTTTATAAATGTTTTATGTGCTTTGAAAAATATGTATTCTACAGTTTTGAAGTGTGGTGATTTATATATCAGTTACATTTATTCATGTTGCTCAAATCTAGTACATGACAATTTTTTGCATTTATTCGATGAGTTACTGAGAGATGTATATTTAAATTATCCACCATGTCTTCAGTTACTATGGTCAGAAGGGGGAATGACTAAGGGGTTCAAAACTTTCAGGAAAGATGGATAAATGCTCATCATTGTGATTGTAGTGATGATCTCAAGAGTGTGTGTGTGTGTTAAAACTTACCAAATAGTACACTTTTAATATGCCAAATTTGTTGTATATAAACCGTATCTCAAAAAAGTTGTTAAAATGAACATTGTATTTTACAACTTAAAGTAAAGGAGAAAATCCACATGATCATCTCAATATACACAGAAAATTATTTGATAAATTTTAGCATTAAGGAAAGAAGATATTACTCTTTTAGAATTTGACAGAAAATTTCTTAATCTATTTTAAAAACTAGTGTACACACACACATACACAGTGGCTATTATGATGATTAGTGGTGAAATATCAAAATCTTTCAGTGAAGTGAGTATGAGTTAAAGTCACCAGCTATTGCTACATATATTAAACACAGTACTATTAACCCAGATACAGTTGAATCTATACACAAAATAGAGGTTTTATAAACATCAACATCTACACATTAAATAAATGTGTAGATAAAGGGTCAGACAAGTGTATTTCTAAGAATACTTCCAATCTTTAGCAAACTTTTTCAACTGTGGTTCTTGGGAGGACTACGCTTTAATCCTCTAAATTATTTATTGTGTTTGGTGAATGACTTCTGTGACTCTAGACTGGCACTAGTCTGTGCCACCCTTAAGAGAATGTAAGAGGTTGTCACTCTAATCACTTTCTGTTTTCTGAAGCTCAGATGAAGAACTCTGGTTGAGTAAGGCTGATAGAGGCCATAATTCAAGATTCTTTTAATTTGTATAGATTTCTTAGTACTGTATGTCTGAGTATTGAGCAGTTGCTACGTTTAGTGACTCTTCTTCAAATGTTCACCTTTTTGAAGAATTTTCTTGATGGCAGACATAACATACTGTGCTGACACCTAATATGTAAAATAGCTATCGGACACTTCATGAAATGATATGAATTATAAATTGAGTGACTTTCTCCAAGAATATTTATAAATGTTTTTTAAACAAGTGTTTCTTTTTTTCTGAATTTCCTCCACCTGCTCAAAAAGCCTTGGAATTTTTGTACCGCCTTCAGTAAGTTCTGTCAGTAAGAAACTTTATAAGTTACTACTCAAAAGCAACAATCATTACTTGTTATTTTTCAATTTAATTTCAGTATAAATTAACTTATCTCTGTGCAAGCAGTATTAAAGCTAATAACCCTAAAAAGGATTAAGATTAGAAAGTAATGCTGCCAGTGACAAACCTCATTAACGGCCTTTATCACTATGAGCTGATGAACTACATCTAGAATAATTGGCCTAATTATTATACATTTGTTTCTTTACCCAGGTATTCCTCACTTCACTCTCTATTGATTACTTATGGGTCGCAGTTTGGGCAATTAAATTTCTCTTCCCACTCTATCCATTTCTAAAATTGATAGTATGTAGCTCAGATGTCAGAATACCTGTGCTCAGTATACTGAAGAGCTGCATTAAGGAGACAAAAAATAGAGAGGTAAAAGAGCTTTGTCCTAAGTGCAGGTCGTAAAACAGGCTGTAGAGTGAATAATAATTCTTTTGGGTTTTCACATATTTCTTTTATGTGGAGCTGCTAAAGTTTATTTAAAATCTAATTATACCATAGATCCCTGATATATTCTAGCTGATTCACTCCCATTAATCACTTTCAGTTATTTTTTTATGACAAGTAACAGAGCACCCAAATAAAAGTGATTTAACAGTACCAGAAAATGTTAAATTATTTTATATAAGAGATAGTATGGAATTAAAGAGTTTCACATTTGGAAAAGTAGCTAATGAGTATCCCTAAGGAGCCCTTTGCTTGGCTTATACTCTACCATCCTCAGGATATCAGCTTTTATTTCTTGTACCTGTAGGCTCTCATTGTTTTAAGATGATTTCCATAGCTATAGGCATCAGCACCACATTCAAAGGCTAGAAACAGGACAGAAACTAGGACAGTGAAAGTGAATCATTACATGATTCTCTCTTCTATTATCAGAAAATAAAAATAGTCTCAGAAGACCTTCCCTTACTTCTCATTGGCCAAAAATTGATAATATATTCGTCTCTATATAGACTGGTAAAGTTCCTGGTCTTTCCATTGTGTTTAGTAAGAAAGGCATGGAATAAAAGTGCTTGGTAATAGCTTTTGAGTATCCAACTAAAAATGTATTTAAGAGGAAGAATGTCCCTTTTCTAGTAAATGGAAATTTCCATGGAACTTTATTTCTCCATATTTATCCTGAGTGTATTGTGTAAATTTCATGGAAGGACAAATTTGAATTTAAGTAGTTGGAGATATATCAGTATCTCCAGCTGAGTTCTAATTAAACATTAGAATCTACTCTAATGAGAACGATCAACCAATTCATTGTCCGGAATATTTGAGAGTGAAGTGGGAACTACTGATAATTACTCTGTATAAATGAACTCAGAAATATCCCAAGCAAACTGGTACACATGATCACCTTATTTTTAATAACTGTATTTACATATCAGAGCCACAGCATTGCTGATTCCTGACTGTTGGTTTTTATCACCAAGCAAGGTAAAAAGGACAAATTAATAACAGGTATGACCGTCAGTGAAAGACGGAAGCAATTACTGCCAACTAGTGTCCCAAACCATAAATGATTCATATGTAAAACCAGCCTATAACTTCCCTCCCCTATTCATTACCATTGTCAACATCAAGGAATAGGTGAATCAGAGGAGAGGTTTACAGATCTGATAGCCATGGACATTCCTAAGGCTGCCCTTGACAGAAGTTATCACTCTGATAACAAAGATTATTCATTCTCTAAGCAATAAGTGATGGGACAAATAGGCAAAAACAAAAATGCCACTAAAGGTGTTAAAAAAGTGATTGCATGCCTTCCAGACCTATCAACTAATTGATTAATCTGTCTCTCCCTCCATCCCCATGCAATTTTACACACACACAAAGGTCATGTCACATGTTAGAGTTTTCACCAATATTTTATTATAAGTTTGTCATGGGCATATTTCAGTTTCAGAGACTGTAAGTGCACATCAACTTTATTAATGGGTGCATTAAAAAATATTTCATTAAATAGGTCATATTAGTCAGGAACTTTCATTTAGCTACAGGTTAACACGCCATTTTTTTTCTCTTGGAAAAAGAACTTTGAGGGTAAGAAGTTGAAGTTTCCTTCTTTAACTCAAATGCTTTTCAGGACAAAATGTCTCTCAACTGCTATTTCTTAAGCACACAATGTTAGGTGCAGTTCCAGCCACCAGGTACATGTTCCATGTAAGAGAAAGAAAGAAACAAAGCATGAAACAAAGGGACAGAGTTTTCCCCTCTTCTGCTCCCTTAAAAAAAAAAAAAAATTCCTGGAAGCTTTACTAAAATGTACCACTTAAATCTCAATGGCTAAAAACATACTATGTAGTGTATACATATATTATATCATTGTGTTGTCCACCTTAAACTGATACAATGTTTTATGTCAATTATATTTCAATGAAACTGGGAAAAAATGTACTATGTTGCCATCATTTGGAAACAATCTGTATGCATTACTACATTCAGGAAAACAAGTTCTAATAGAGAAGAAGGAATATTGATTGACAACTAGTATTTTTGCCATATGGTATATAATAATGTACCTAATCATTAATTGATGGAAATGTAACCACCCTTTCCCTCTATTTTCTTTTGCTATTACTATGTCACATCTGTCTTGAAAATTATGATAAAAGTTATACAGAATTATAAAACTCCATCTCCCTGATTTGATAAAAATAAAAAAAATAAATAATAAATGTAAGCTATGTTTGATGAGGTTCTCCTTACTCCCCTCAACCAAAAGCAGTGGTCTGAAGCAATAGAAGTGAAAAAAAGTTTTCACAGTTTCAGGTAAGATAGGAAGAAGGATAAGGGAGCAAGCAAATGGGGAAACTTAAAATGCTTATTTTTCTTATAGAAGCCTCTATTCTTCCACATGCTTCTCTGTTTATAAGTGTCCCTACTCCTTTTCACAGGGTAAATTATTATTTATTATTTGATTATATCATTATTATTATTATTATACCTAAAAATTTCACTTTCCTAAAAAAAAATTTTCCATCCAATGGTCATTTTCTTATATGTATTTAGAGATTATGTACACAGCAGTTGTTTTGGTATTATTTGTGCGATTATTTGAGTATTGTTTATTTACGCTGTAAGTTCTCTGTATTAAAAGTTAAATAATTAATTCGGTAAGTAGTTATCGAATGCTTACAATAGGCCAGGGACTGACTAGTGTTCAAGATACAATGGTAAACAAGATGCTGTCAGTCATGAGTAGAATATATTGAGGTTGGTGAAATACATTTGATAAGGCTCCTTGGAAGACATTTTGAAGGAGGTATCATTAATTCAAACATAAATATGTAAAGAATTAGAATTACCTAGATATTTAAAAAGCCCTAAAGGAGTAATGATACTAGAATTGCACACAGGCTGTAAGTAATTGTAAAACTGGATAAAATATTTGAGGCACTTGTTTTCAGACATTAGATAATAGATAACTCAGAACAGGTACAATTGAGATAAGAGAAATATACAAGTTAATCCCCTACCTGTAATAGGCCTATCAGGGCAGGTCTTCTGTGGACTAAGAACTGAACAGAGATACGAAATGTTATGCAATGCTAGTTCTAGGAATAAGTAAAACAGCAAAGTAGATTCACACATATAAGAATCAAATCAAACCTGGTAGGAATGAAAAGACCTGCCTATAATTTATCAAAAACTGTCACCCTAAAAGGAAAGATTGGTATTGCAAACTGTCTACAACATATCATTCATAATTTTAAGCATACAATAAAAATATTAAATATGAAAGTAGCAGGAAACATAGCCAATAATTAATTTTTTAAGTCAATAGAATAGACTTCAATATAATACACAAGTTGGAAATAGCTTCAACAGCTTTAAAATATCTAATAAATATATGTTTAGCTTTTTAAAGAGAAAATTATATCGATGTTCAGAGGGAAAAACATAGAAATTTTAAAAAGATGGAATGGAAATTCTAGAAATGAAAGTACAATAATTAAAATGTAAAATTTACTTAAATTGCTTAACAGAAGATTATAGAATGCAGAAGAAAGAATCAATACTTAGATGACAACCTAGAGAAGACAGGAAAAAATACTGAAAACAAACTGGATGGAACATTTTTTGATTAGTATACAATATGAAGTGACCCAATATAAAGGTAACCAGAGTCCCAGAAAGAAAAGAAAGTTAATCCCTTTCACTCCCTCCCTTTTTTTTCTCCCTCTCTCTTCTTTCTATCTCTCTGTGTGTCTCTCTCTCACACATACACATACAAATAAAAATATAATGTTGGATAATTTTCCAATTTTGTTGAAAACATAAACTTACAGAGACAATTAAAACCATATCTGGGCATAAATATGCCAAAAACCAAACTCAAAGAAAAATTTGAAAGCAAACCAAGAAACAGACACGCTACATAGGAAAAAACAATGATGTGATTAAGGTTGACTTCTCATCTGAAACAATAGAGGCAAGGACACAACAGAGTAATAGTTAAAACTCCAAAGTTAAAAAAAGAAATCAACCCAGAATTATGTATTGCAGTAAAAATATCCTTTAAAAATAAGATTGAATAAGGGCATTTTCAAATAAACAGATGCTGAGAGAATATATTGGCAGCTGACCTACACTACAATAAGTGCTAAAGAAAGTTTTTCTGACAAAAGAAATGTACCTTATAGAAATTAGATCTGTAGAAAGGAATGAGAAACAAAGGACATGACAAATATGTAAATAAATATAAGATATTGTATATTGTTACTTTTTATTTTTTATGTGAAAACTGAGAATGTCAAGCAAAAATTAATAACTTTTGTTATACATAACATATAAATGAAAAGCTCATAGCAACAATACAAATTACAGGAGTAGGTGGATAGCATTATAGCATTGAAAGTTTCTTATGCTTTCCACAGAATTATAAAATATTAATTCTAAGTAGACCGAAATAAGTTAGGATGCATATTGTAGTCTGTAGGTAAGACACTTGAAACACATATACATATGATGCAATAACCAAAAAAAAAAAAAAAAAAGCCAGTCGAGTTATTAAAACAAAATGCTGAAAGTAGTTTATTAAAGCCAGATGAAGGCATGAAATAATGAAAAAAGGATCAAGAAATAGAATGGAGAAGTGAAAAAAATTCAAGATGATATAGTAAATTATAAAAACTTCAACATTTACAATAAATGTAAATAGGCTAGGTACTGCGGTTAAATGCAGAGATTGTTAGACTGGATAAGAGATAAAACCCAATTGGTTTATATAGAGCACACCTTAATGATTCACATAACTGGAAAGTAAAAATATGAAAAGGATATATATTTTTTAAAGAAATGAAAATCAGTTTGATATTCTTAGTATTAATCAAGATAAAATTCTAGACAATTGATATTACTAGAAAACCAAGAGAAATTCATAACATTAACAAAGTCAATTTGTTAAGAAGACATATCTACCCAAATATATCCTCACTTAACATCATTTGAAATATATGAAACATACAGTGACAGAACTGAAAAATAGGCAAATGCACAATACCTAATTCGATTATCGATAGAACCAATATAATACTACAATACCAGTTTTCGCTCTAAAATGCTTATTCCTCATATTTTATAAAGCTGACTAAAATGCTATTTTCTGTTGTCAGTTGGATCTTAGCATGTAGTCCAATCCTAAACAGCTGCCTTTAATGACCCATGGAAAGGAGACATGACTGACTAGCATTTTTCCATGTGTTATATTCTACATAGAGTGTAATAATGTCAGACACTTTCTTTGTTTATTTGGTCATTCTTAGTTTCTCCTCTGCCCATAGGAAGCTCCATGATTGCACTATCTTCTGCCTTGCTGCTCTCTGTCTGACAGAGATGGGCTACACAATAAATGTCTTGAATGGATAGATGCTTGAAGGAATGTTAATAAGCTTAAGATATTCTTTTTTAAACTGAGGGTAAAATTTCTTGAATTATAATGAAGAAACATAATATAAGTATAATAAATAAAGAAAAGCTATATAGCATAATAAAAAAGAAAAGATGTGTATAAAAGAATGCAGAGTGTGAATAACATGGACAGAAGAAAATAATATATTAAGTAAATTTAAAGGTGTTAATTTCTTTACCTTTCATTGCAGGAGATTGTTATATTAAAAAGTTGATAAACTGAAAAATAGTGAATTCAGTCTATTATTAAAAAGGTGAAAACAACTAGTAATAAACTAAATTTAGACCCTATAAATTGCAAATGACTAAGAGGAAATAAAAGGAAAGAAAGTATAAATAATATAACAAATATAACAAATATGACAAAAGAGATACAAAGTAAATAAAGTTAACTTTGTTTTTCAATTTTGCAGTAGACTGGAAAAATTGGCAAAGTAAATGGAAAAAAATATTCTTATGAAAAGTTATTCTTGTTTTTTTGTAAAAGAGATACATATAAAAGAAAGTGACGCATTATTTTTGAAAATAAGTATTGGCAAAGACACACAAGGCAAATGCAAACAAATATTAGGCAGGGGTCCTGACAGTAACATGATATGAGAGTCTAATTAAAGGCCAAATGAATTGTATGAGACAAATGTGGTGTGCTTTATAATTATAAAATATGCAATCTCAAAAATTTATAATAGTTATGAAGTTTTTTATATACCAAACAATGTGACATCAAAAATCTAGTTTCAAAATGGATGAAATTAAAGGGGAACTAAAATCACAATAATTCTTTTAGCCAATACTGAATGACAAACATTGAAATAGGTAAGACTGTAGAAGTTTTGATTAACAATTCTTTGAATAAAACACATGCTCTCTTAAATCATACTTAAAATAATATTTAAATAGTCATATATTAAGCTACAAAAATATCACAGCAAATTTTATGAAAACTGTAAACTGTATATTACAATCGTTTTGAATATTAATAGGAAAAAATAGCAATAAATGAACTAAAATAATTTCATGAATTTAAAAATATATCTGTTGAAGAACTCTTGTTATAAAGAACTGAAATTTTATAATCCATTTATTAATTTTTAAGTATTTTTAGAGCAATTTCAGGTTTATAATAAAATTGAGAGGAAGGTACAGAATTCACATATACCTCTACTCTCACATATGCTTAGGTTTCCCCTTTATCAAATTACTGTCCAGAATGGTACATTTTTTTTCTTTTTACCTAGGATGAACCTACACTGACACATCATAATTACCTAAAGTCTGTAGCTTACCTTAGGGTTCACTCTTGGTTTTGCATATCCCATGAGTTTGGACAAACATACAGTGACATTGATTCAGCATTATAATGTCATACAGAGTGTTTTCAGTGCCTTAAAATTCTTCTGTGCTCAGTCTATTCTTCTCTCCTTTTCCCCCTCAATTTATTTTCTGATGGAAGTTATATATACTCAAACACAGAACAATACTAAATTCAGTCTAAAAGGAAAAAGGTTCACCTCAAACATTTATTAGAAAGAATGGAAATTCGTAAAGTAGTAAATTCAATTTGTTTGAAATGAAAACAAGAAAGAAAAGTTAGGAGGAAGTAATTAATAAATATAAACACAAATTTTGATTTGTTTATAAACAAGATAATAACAATAAATAATTTAAAATACAGTTAATTCTTAGGACAACAAAGCAATAGAACAAGTCACCAAGTAAATCAAAGGAAGGGTGAAACAGTTTACAGAATGAAAACAGACTGCGGAAATAATCACAAATGTAAGAATATGGAGAGAAATAACGGGAAGAAGTCTTCACAGTCATGCATTTAGGTAATTTAAAAATTTGTATAAAATAGATGATTTCTTAGAAAACATCAATGGCAAAAGATATGACTCAAAATAGAAAAGAAAATATAACCAGATCAATAATTACAGAATTTAGTATATAAGTTAAAAAATAATGCCAGGGTAAGGTGTTTTCATAATTATTTAAAATCTCCAAAGAACAAGTATTTTAAGTACTATTTAAACAGGGCATAGAAAAAGAAAGCTTTAAAAAATATTTCTGGGAGGGCAACAAAGAACAGATAACAAAATAATGAATGAAAAACTATAGACCTGTGCGGTGCAGTATGGTAGCCACTAGACTTATGTGGTTATTTAAATCTAAATTTAACTTAATTTTTAAGATTTAGCCTGTCAGTTGCATTAGTCCATGTCATATTTCATTTGCGTAACAGCCACATTTATCTAGTGGTTACCCTGTTGGACAATGCAGAAACAGAGCATTTCAAACTTCACAGGTACTTTTAAGGGGAAAAAAAAAAAAGGCCCAGTGAGTTTCTCCATCCTGAACACATCACTGAGCGGGAAAAAATAAATAAATAAATAAAAAATAACTGGGACAGCCTAATTGGCTAAACCTGGTCTAGCTACCCACCTTTGAGGACAGAAAACAGAGATACAGGGAGACACTGTGATTTATGGTTTCTGTAGAATCTCAAGAGAAGATAAACAATCTATGTCACCATACACTTTCAAATGCATTATACTTGCTTAGCACAATAGCTTTCTGAGATAGATAGATATTACACTAGTCTTAGAGTGGGAATGAGCCTCACAGTGAACTTGCTCAAATTCATTCTGCCGATAAATGCCAATGCTAGGTCTTAAATCTAGCCCTTCCGAGTACAGGCCCACTGTAGGCTGTAATATATCAACCAGTTCTTGCTCACAGCAGGTACTGTGGCATCCTCTGGATGCTTAGACCTATTGGTACAGCACTGTTTCCATGTAACCGAAAGATAATTTGTCATCTACAAGAGCCTGCGAACTAAGAGCTTGCTATCAAACATCCGGCATGCAGGTTTTCAGTAATTAATGTTGGCACTTGTTATTTGCCAGGCTTGATAAACCTTATAACATTTAGTATACAGCATACAAACAGAAAGAGAAAGACAGAGGAGGGGAGATAAATAATTTGGTTAAAATAATAATATAAAGTAGATTAGAGAATATAACTTTGATACATTTTTTTTTGTAGTGACAAATAGAATGGAAAAAATGCTTTTTGTGAAAGTTTCTAGCACAGTTGCTTACACATAGTAGGTACTCAAAAGATGATTGTGACTGTGTACTGCTAGTGAATGTTAGAGAGCTAAAATGGTATCCACCACATTCTATAAAAAAGCAATGGCCTGTTTCTCTTGGAGACCAGATTATCTAAAGTTGGGCCGAAGAAGAAATCAAAGAACATACTATAAATGCCATATTTATCAATCTAGTGGCTTCCTTTTTGGTTTTGTTATGTAGGGGTCAGTGTCAGTGGAATATTTAGGCGGACCTCAAAGTGGCCACAGACTAATCTGTAAAGCAAAATATCCTGATCACAGTTTGCTGCTATTCATCCTAATGAGCAGCATCCATGCTCAAAGCACATCAAGTGGCAGATCTGAGTCTAGTGGAGCAAGGAGGTGACCCACAGAGTATGAAGGTCATTTAATGCATTGGTTCCCATTCTCAATGGTGGTGTTGACATAGCTCCAGCATCTTAAGACACCCATTTCTGTAGGAGGAGTTTCTGCTTAGGCATCAGTCAAAGGCCCAGGAGCGTTGTTAACTCTGAAACTAACTGGAAAATTGGGCTGAGGAAAGGGAGGGAGGTACATTAAAAAGTTAATGCCCTAGGAGTGAAGAAGGTCATCACTCTGAAAAATTGGAAATTGTCCCTCCTAGGTCTTGGGCATAGTACAGGAAAATATTAAACTGACAGTGTCTTGCCAACTAGATTGGAGAAGGGAATGTCATAGATAAGGAGACTGGTGAGAAGTCTAACAATTAGAGTTTCAAAACGCATGCCACAATGGAAGTGGGAAGGAAGATGAAAGGACCAGCGTAAGAGACATTAGCAGTTTGATAAATTGATTTATTTATCCCTCCAAAATTAAATACACCCTACAGCAAGTTCAGTTTTCAGTGAGGTAGTATGGTAGAGATAAAAAAATAATAGTAACTAAGACCCAGTATCTGTATTTCAAGAAGTCATAATTGGAGTGGATAAAGGTATGTCAACAAATAATAAAACTACAACAATAACTTCCATTAGGCAAAATTGGTGATGAGAAAGAAGAAATCAAATATGATAATGAGGTTTCTAGGCCTCATGATAAGTACTGACCACGCAAAGAAGCAGGTTTCCTGGAACAAGAGATAAGGGATTTTCATTCATGCGCCAGTTTTCGGTGCCAGAAAAGTGATGGGTGTTGAGTGTGATAAGAGGAAGAGACATAAATAGGATGAACCTAAAAGGAAAAATCAACACACACAAAAATAGCCAAGAAGTTTGTTTTTAGCTAATTTAAACACAGAATATTGCCTTTGAAGTACCAGGAAAAGGCACATGTTCATACTGGTTACTAACGGTGAGGAGGAAAGATTTATGGCATATGAAACATATGCAGATCTAATGGTATGGATTGTGACCTAAGAGAAATCGCTCATTAAATTTAAAAATTCATTTAGAGATCATGAAATAAAAGGAGTCGACTATGCAATTTTTGTGAATAAGTTAAATGTTAAAAAATAAGCACAGGGGGTGAATCGGGCAGTAGTACTTGCCTATTGTGATCATACAAGATACATTTCTCCTCCAAGGCATCCTTTTCTACAAGTTTAAAAAATAGTGAGAATCATTGCACTCATCCTGATCCTGTGGAACATCAAGAACTTTAGTGTATAAAATTAAGAAAGCAGTGCAATTACTTAGCAGTATATTTAAATTAAAAAGTTATCTCTTATGTGCCAGGCAATATACTTAGGCAATGGTCATTCAAAGATAATTAGGACACAGTCCAACTCCTCAAAAGTCCAATTGAGAACGAAAACACACACATTGACAATTATGTATGGGAAAACAAAATGTTTTGGAAAATGTTTTTGGCTGTTTGCAAAAACACTTTTTTTTACCTTATTCTATTTGATCTTACACTAATGCTACAAGATAGCAATTTAATAATATTAGATTTATCATACCTATCTTGTGATATAAGTGAGGAAACTGAGCTATAGAGAGAAGTTTATTGACCGGACCATGGTTAGAATTTTGCAGAATAAGAATCCAAGTTTTCTAACTGTGAATGATTGATTTTTACTTTCAAGTAATAATAGTCTTCCAAAAAGAAATAGATTTTTCCCCTATTATTGCAATGGTGAAGATACAAAACAAGACACTGTGTCTATAGAAAATCATACCACTTGATGATTCAGTAAATTATGTGCCTATGATGTTATTTATCTGCATTTTTCACCTTGTTTACTGATTTGACCAAACATTTTGACATGACCTCAACATACATTTATGGCCTAGCACATTGGAAAAATATTTCACCCAATGACTCAAAATGTCACTTACATAATAAGCTCAGATTGCCTGCCTGGCTGCCACTAACATTTTCCTAAAATGTAAACTCTCAGATGAGGCAAACAAGGACAGCATAATTCATGCAGGTGATTAATAAATGATAAAGATTAGGCTTTATCCAGTCTTATTTCCATTTTAATGATGGAAGAGAAATGAGAAGTAGTTAGAGGGTGAAAGACAACCAGGGATCTCCACATCCCTTTCCAGCTCTGCAGTTCCCTAGTGATCTTGGAGAGAAGCTAATATCTATTGTATCGATCCTTCCTTATATAACTTTAGATAACATTTTTTTTGCTTAAATTTGAAGATTAATGTGAGTCCTTAAGTTGTCCTCAGAATTAATAACCTCAACATAAAGAGATAGTGAAATATATCTACTAAGTGCCTATTGCATGTTAGGCCCTTTTAGCCATTTAAAACATTTTAACATAAAGGTACATTTTCAGATATAGAACTTGAATCTCAGGGACATTACGTACCTGTTTGTGACCAACCTATAATTAATGGTAGAGGAAGTGCTCCATTAGATCTGGGCACTTCCTGTGATGCTAATGTGCAAAATGCTTCTGAAAGGCCTAGTTGAGAATGATGCTCAATACAAAGTCACTAGGATGAAAGCTGACACTAAAGAGTAAGGAATTACGTGAAACTGTGAAAAAAGAACTGAGGATTATGGAACAATGAGTGAGTTTGGGAGTCAGGTTGAGATGGGGATGTGTCTTTGTATTCACAAACTCAAGGGCTTAAGGGATCGTGTAAAGAATATACTTCAAGTACACATTTAATATTTGAATTCCCTCTATAAGGGAATTCATTCAACTGAGTAAGTACCTCTTCTTCAAGCTTCTGTATTATTTGACACCATGTCTGTTATTTCTTATGCCACACACACACCTCACATCCTCTCAATCACCCTGTAGTCTATCCATTGCTACAACGGACAGTTTTATGCAGAGCATATTGACAACATTTTGTCTCAACTGTCCAAGTGTATATATTTCCTCTATAGACATTCTCAAAGACCATAGTCAGATATCTACAAGTACTCACATACACATAGTGAAATGTGAAGGATTTAGCACTTCTTGTGGTGACTCTCACCAACAGGGCGTGAGAGCTAGCAGATAAATATTTCATTCCTTGAGCAGAAAATCCTGAGGCAAGTTATGAATGTTTAGAAGAATCCAGTAGAATTGGGTTCCAGCTGCCAGAGCAGTGACGGTGTACCCTTGCAGTTGCTTTTTTCTTTCTCTCTCTCATACTTGCATTTTTCTCACTCCTGTTGCCTTGAATTACCTCCTGAAATAAACTACCGGCACATACCTTTTTGTCTGTACTTTCAGAGAAGCCCAGACAAGGCAGGCGCTCATGAGCCAGCATGAGGAGAGACACTTTCTAGTCCTGACCTAACGTGCAGAGTGGCCTCCGTTCTCATTTACTTGTGTCTGATTAATGTCCATATACTTTAGCACTTGACACAGGCTTTAATCTCATAAAGGGGATTTGTGAGGTATTCATGATGTATCCAGTGAATGGATGGATGCATGAACCAGTGAAGTAAATATGGCCAAGATTAATGTGCTTCGAATTAATCTCGAAGGTTGAAGAAAAGAGCCCCCAAGTAACATCCTCCAAATCTAGTTATAGGCAAAGTGAAAAAAGAGGAAGAGGCATAAGGTTCATCCAGTCCCCATTGTGACATTCCAGTAACCTCTCATTAGTGTTAAAATCAGTTAAATTGTATTTTTGACCATAAGAACACTGACTTTTTTTTTTATATGTTAAATGTTTACATTCTGAAGACTTTTGAAATACATGGATTCAAAGACATTGGTGGTAAATCCTCAGGGGTACCTTCTTTGGATATATAAGTTGACATAGGAAAAGAAGAGTGATTTAAAAAATATATGAAGTAAGATAGAATTCATAGGAGATTAACACATCTGCCTGTTTATTTCTACCTGAGAAAGACAATTGCTGGTCTTGGGTCTACGTGTATCTATGTCTGTGCTAACCCTATTGAGATTTAGGTGAGTGTTAGGAAAAGATCTGCGATCCTGGCACTTAGAAATATGCCTACTAGGCAATAGCCATTTACTGTTGGGCTGCACATCTACCAACTGGAAGTCAATGAAAAGAAAAAAGATTATGGACTCAAAAGGACAGAATTCACTGGACTTTGAATCAAAATATTTGGTTTGAGTAGCTTCGTAGCTGTGTGTCTTAGACAAATAACAGACTCCCCAAGTCCTTGCTTTGCTATTGATGAAAGAGGGTGTTAATTCTCGGTGTACCTGTCTTAAAGAGTTGATGATGGTATAAATGTGGTAAGAGAACTTAATCATATAATAGCATATGTATTTGAAGTATTATTGCTTATGCGAGCCCCTCCAGATCAGGCACTATGCCTGATGTTCATTTTTCTGGGGCACCTGGAGCTGACTACTGCAGAGATGGAGCTTTTTCAATTGAGTCCTCAGAAGATTAAGAAAATAATTCAAAGGCTGAAAGGACTGATCTACAGGGCAAGATTAAAGGAAGACATGCAGTTCATCATTCTGTTAGGCAATGCCTAATGGAGGGTCAGGACTGCGAAGATATATTTCAAAGAGGTAAACAGCAAAGATGGAGAAGAATTATTACAGTTGAGACAAAAAGAAATAAGTAAGACCATTGAAAATAAAATGAAAAGTGTCTGGTTACCAGAAAATGATCAAAATTCTCTTATTTGGAATCTTTCAAGCTAACATGAAAAAGCCTAGATTTTTCCATTTTTACTCCATTTTATCATTTGGGTGGTCTCCAAAGACTAACATATATTTCCTGATATCACTCTGCTCTGCTCCCCAGATTAGATAGACACTCATCCTAAATCAGTATCTTATCTTTTGAATTCAAATGTTCATGGGAGAAAAATCATCACAAAATATGTTATTTTTTTCCAGGGTGCCAAATTCTTTTTTGCTTGACTTTTATTTTTTTAATTTTTTACCCACCATGGACTTTTTACTTCATAGTTTCCTTGGGGAATGCTTCTGTGAGTGTATGAGTGGAATTAATTGAAAAGATCAAATTTAATAGAATCGAAACTTACTGAAGAGGAAGATAAGTTTAGTTGTAGTGTCAGGGGAGATGCGACAAGACCAAGAGAGATCCCGAAAGCTAAACATTAGAACTGCTCCATAAATGCTGAAAAGGCCGATGTCTGTTTTTATTTAACTTGAAAGAATATAGAAATAGTTCGATATAATTCGTAATAATTTTTTTTTAATTCAAAGGGGCATACTTTGTTATATATTTTTTTCCTGGTAAAGAAATCTGATATAAGGTGAAAAGAAAAAAAATAAAATTCTTTCCATTCTAAAAACAAAACTATGTTTTCTTCACATTCAGTAAAGAATTAGCATTTTACCAGAATAAGGCAATAGTTTATTTGATCTTTTTTCAAAGGATAAACTGTAAGCAAATGCATGACATGGGGCAAGTTTGTCCTCAGCATCACTTAGAACATATCCTGAGTTGGTCTCGAGTCCTGTACTTCTCTTTTCACAATTCTGAGTCACTTCGGATTCCAATTTGAGGCTGATCTTACCGAGGAGGGCCTGCGATACTGATGAGGTCTTGCTGTATAGCTTACAGACATCCCATGCGTACCTGATTTTCCCAGTAATACTAGGAATTTTGATTCCCAATCTAGAGGTTCCTCCCCCAGCTCCCATTATACTAAAGTCCTCCTGTTGTGGTTCTTTTGATCCTGGCATCTTCACCACCATCAAAAGTAGCCAATACATGACTCTTTTCACCTGGGCAATGTCATCCGCTAATCTGCTAATCGTGTAGGATGTAGGGACCTACTCTTCAGTTACAGCATTGCCAACAATCAGTTGTGAATTCTTGCATCAGTTAATCATCTTCTTTGACTCTGTTTCCTCGTTTGTCCAGTAAGGTAAACTGATTTCAAATCTTGTCACATGAATTTGAAGCAGAGATTCTCAACCTATTGACATTTTGAGCTGGATAATTCTTTGTTGCAAGGGAATGGCCTGTGCATAATAGGGTATGTGGCAACACCCCTTTAGCAAACAGTACCTTTCTGCAGACATTGAAAATATCTCCAGATATTGCCAGATTTTCTCTGGGGAGCAAAATCTCTCACATTTGAGAGCCACCAATCTAATTCGATATCAAAGAAAGCATTTCCTCTCACAAAATACTAATGTAGGTTTCATGCAGTTATCTTGTGGAAGTTCCTTAAGCATAAGCTGACCTAAAATATTAATTCTATTTTTTGTAGAATTCCATTGTCCCCTTACCATTCCTGCAATGTAGCAGATACCGGCTCTTCTCTGTATTCCCTGTTTGAATGCTGTTTCTGCATCACCAGATGTGGTCTGATCAAGGCTCCCCTGGCAGTGTGTGCCCTGAGCCAGCCAATCTACCACAGCTGGTGCTGCTATATTCACTTATAGTCTTTCTGCTTCAAAATGAGTCTTCATGACATCTGGTTATACTCCTCTCCTCCCTGAAATCCTGTCTGCACACCCCTTCACCCCACCCTGTCCACACCTGAAAGAGATTTGCAGTTTCTTTTTTGGGGTTTACCTTCCCCATCCCCCAGTGACAACTGGTGACTGTTGAGGGGAGCCACATCAGTAAAGAACTGTTTCTCCACCTGGACTTTATCTGAGCAACTGTGAGAGTGACTGTGCTGGCCGTGTTCTTTCAGCGTCCACATCTCTGCACTGTGCTAATTGAAGAAACTGTATGAGTAATAATTAGTACATATGCCATCTGATGCTATGAAATGAGTATTCAAAGATCTATGATTAAATTTATACACTTTTTGGTAATTCAATTCAAGACATGCTATATGATGCCAATTAAAAATCATTTATAATCATTATCTTACATATTTGCTAATAATAACCATGTATTGATTAGGAATGTATTGGTACACATTGAAGATATGTACCAAAAGCTTTTCGTTTTAGTTTCCCAACAGTTCCAGCCTTTGGATTCTTTAAATAAGCATTTATTCCCTTTGCAGGATCCTGTTACAGGGAGGATTTCATTCGCAATGCCAGAGAACAAACTGTGTCATAAATATAATCTTAGAAACACGACGTGGACAGGTTTATTCAACATGACATTAGATATTTCAGACAAAAGAGATCTCTACCTCCCTAGAGATTCGATAAGTCGTGGAACCTCTGATGCAGTAATACCTCTACTCCACAGGCTCTCCTTCCCCTAATATCTCTGCTTCCACTGGTAAATATTAACAAGAAGAACTATTATAATTAGTAAGTACACTAGTGTCTTTTAGCATGACTATGGATTTAATAATTTCAGACTTGATCAGTGGCCTGTTTACATTCTGGAGGCTGCTCCAAGACAAGGATAGCTGCTTTTTTTCCATGGGTTTCACCAGATGAATCGTTGTTTTTCTTGGGAGAGGTTCTGCAGAGCTCCTCACTCCTCCATTCTGAAGCCCCTTGTCCCCCGCTTCGGTCTGTGGTTTTTAACATACAGCCAAGGATCATGGTTCTGGTTAATTATTATCTTCTCTCGATATCTAGTTCTTAAATGACTTCACCCGTTTTGATATCACTGAGGACAGAAAGCATGGTCATAATAAACACCCATTCCTTGAGGCTTCCTATCTTGGCCATATTGCTCCCAATCTCTTTATTTCTTTTTTACCTATTATTTAGATTTTGGTTTTCCCAGTTCCTTCATATAGCCATAAGGGTGATGTGGTGACATATGCTTTCATTATTCATGACTTGAGGGATCATCATATACCCGGTCAGAGAAGCTCCGGGTGATGATGAGCATCTTCCTTATCTTGAGGGGTTATAACTACAGGATCTCATTCTGCTGGCAGTGGGCGGGGCATCACCCTAATTGCATTTCGGTTAACTTGAACTTTACATTGGTAATCATTTATCATTACTAAATTTCTTATGACAATAAACAAAAATTTTGTTAACTTTATTTGAGTAAAAGTTTGATGCCCAGTGTTTTTAGAAAACATTTGCTGGTTATTTGTGGGGTTTAAAATTTTCTGTCAGCTAGAAACATTTTTAATATATGAATAAAATTAATAATAATAATAATAATAATAGTGTAATTAACATTCACAACTGTTCATCCAGTATTTTCTTTATAACAGTTGCATGGAGTAGATAGTTCTTTTTTTTCCTGATGAGGAAATTGATGAGTAGGTCACTGCCCATTTTTGCATGCTGCTGGCAGAAGTCCATCTGAAGTCTGTCCTCAAAGCCTGTACTCTTACTATATTCTCAAGTGGTTGTTACAAATAGACTTCGCCTCATAAAATAGACTCCTTGCAAAGAGACCTTAGGTATCGTAACCAGTCTAATTCTTTTGGAAAATGTGTGACCATTAAACTCACAAGTAATGAATTAATTCAATAATTTGTACCACAAGTCACCATCTCTTGTCTCCCTGTCATTCTTGGCCCCTGCCCTCTTCACCTGGGTGACATGTACTTTCTTCACATCTTACTTAGGCCTCTCTCTCCGCTAAGTCAGCTGCTCGGCGCTGCAGTTTACCTCACTGTGTTCACCTTCATGGTGCTCATCACACAGTGTTAGATTTCCTGTTTGTTTCTATGCCTCTTCTGGACCGTGCGGTCTTCCAGGATAATCCCTGGAAGTTACCCTATTGCACTGTAAGCATTCGAAACACAGTTCTTCAATGAAAACATGAATAAAAACATCCCCTCACATTTTTACTGCCGAAGACAATCACAGATCCTGGAGTTTTCATCCCTCTGTAGAAACACTTGTAACTTGTTCTCCTTTCTCCTTCCTTTTTTCTAATTTTTACCTTTCTCTGCTTTCATATTCTAGTAGCAAAGTTATTGAGATTTCCTTTGTTAAGGTTATTCTTTGCTTAAACATAGTAAATAATAGAAATATTACAGATTTTCTTGGACTATCCAGCTCAGTGAACTGGATCACATAGAATGTGAACTTGGAATTTTAATGATAAATATGAAATCTTTTCTCTTTTCACTTACCGTATATGCCTTTCATTTTTTTTAGAATTCTGAAAGCCTTTCTTTTCTCCTTTTATTTATTATAAGCACTCATCTTTTTAGTCCAATATACATTTATTAATGGCAATAATGTGAAAAGTACTTTAATTGGTGATGCTAGTGATTAAAAGGCAACTAGGATATGCGCATGTTCTTCAGGACCTTACCATCTCAGGGAAACCAGACAAAGCATAAATCACACATATAGCAAGCTGTTACAAGTATTCTAAAGCAGAGCTCCCCAGCCCTCGGGCCTGGACAAGTACTAGTCCGTGGGCTGTTAAGAATCGAGCCGCAGAGCAGGAGATGAGCGACAGGTGAGCGAGCAAAGCTTCATCTACATTTGCAGCCGCTCCCCAGCACTAGCATCACCACCTCAGCTCTACCTCAGATCCTCAGGCATTAGATTCTCATAGGAACACCAGTCCTTGGTGCCAAAATGGTTGGGGACCGCTGTTCTAAAGTAAGTTCCTCAGTAAAACAAGATTCTCAGTGTTCTAATATTAAAATCTGTGACTCTTCATCCCATGCACAGTATACGATAGGAAAAATATATGATTCTTGGTTCCAGGCAGATACATCCTGAAAATATCATGACTTCAAAATAGCAAATTGGAAACCACCTGGCACAAACTATTTGCTGAAAAGTAGAGTGGCAAAGTATGTTTTAGAGAGTGGAGAAGGAAGGATGCTTTCTTTTTTGCAATAAACTTTTATATATCATCCTTTTTAGAGGAACTGCATTTTCTTGACCAGATACTGTAAAGGATATTCTTAAAAGAATAATAATTATCTCTGTGCTTACATCAAAAACTATATAAATCTGTGCTTCTTGCTTTAGAATTCTTTATTTCATGATAAACTTTTACACTCTTTGTTACTTCAATTAACCTGTTTTCATTAAGCTTTCAACCTAATTGTCATTCGAACTTGGGTAAATTCAAAACTGATACCAGGCTTCAGCTCAGCTCGTTTCCCTAATAACCCATTCCTTCATCTCTTCTGGGATCATCCGCTGGAACACCTATAAAGAAAGTGTCTCAGATTTACCTGCCTAATTCAGCGTCAGTCTTCTGCTCCATGCTTAGGAAATATTAAAATCAATCTAAGCCAGTTCTTCAATATATACAGTAACATTCAAGTACTGTTCTCAACTAAAATTTCCAGGAAACATAAATTGAGTCTTTCAACGTTAAAAACAAAACAGAACAGAACTAAATTTGAATGTTAAAGGCAGAAGCCATCTTTTCATTACTCTTGGGTTTCTTGGTTATCAGTTTAGTGTTTTAAAATGATATACAGTCTGCTTCTCAGAAATCAAGGCCCTATTTTCTTCTTGTTATGTTGTTGTTGTTGTTATTGTTATTGTTTTGATGCACAAAACAGATCTCAAGTTTGGTTTTCTCTTTTTTACATTTAAAGTCATAGTCCCATAGTTCACCCTCATTATCTGGCTGGATCCTAAAAGTATTGATAGTGTCTTTTCCAGGTGATAGGAATTCTCAGTTTCTCTCACTTTCTTAAGAAGTATTACATCTTCAGTCTTGAGATTGTATTTCTTTTACACCAGTAAATTCAGCTTCACTCCCATTAGAATACTTATTCAGTAAGTTGTTTTGTTGTTGTTGTTGTTGTTGTTGTTAAAACCCCAAATTGAAAGAGTATCAAAAATCTCATAATTAATGTTTCTGTCAGTGAATATTTACATATATCTTGAAACGTCTAGGCTTAGAAAAATCCTCAGACAGTATTTCACTTTGAGAAACTATTCTTTAATTAATATGTTATATTGTAGTTACTTCTTTAATCTGAAATGAGTTGAAACTACTTTTCAATGTTTTTATTGGTTATAGTAAGTGTAGATATTGGTTTTAGACATACTATGACCTATAATATAATTAGTGGAATAATTTCACAGAAGGCTGTAGCTCACATTTAGATTAAGTATAATCTAGGCCCATCAAAAGTGCACTTCATTAACAGAGAAGAAAATTATCTAAGTATATTTCAAGAAAACTACTAAAAGAGCTTAAAATGTACCATTATTTCACTTCTTCCCCCACTCTGCCTCAGCCACATGCCACTGTGTTTCTCATGCTGCGACACAGAAATAGTGCACTCACCATACTATGTATAGTTCCCAAGTTTGTGGATTTCTCTAGAATGACATACCACTACTAAATTTAACCTGAGTTCTTACCAGGTGGTAAGAACTTTGAAAAGAGAAAGAAGATGCACCCTCAGGTTTAATGGAGGGAAGGGTCCCTCATGGTCGAACCTTTGCTATTATCTATACTGACTGCAGCTGATACAGTTAACCCCTAATTTTTTTTAATGAAGCATAATACCAAAGAGCTATTTTTAAAGAATTATTGCAGACTGGTTAGCAACGTGTTAAAGGAATCATCATTTTAAGCATTTGAGAGTGCTGAGTGATACCATTTCTTGCCTTGTGAAGCATGGATAATATACAGAATGCTGACGAGAAATCCTGCCAATCTGGTACCTCCAGATGGTTGGGAAACAGGAATTTATCAATTGGATTGCTACCTTTACTGAATACATCATACATTTGCCGGTCATGTTTCTCCTTACAATATGCCTCATTAAGTGAAATGTTTTAAAGATGCTTGTATAAAAATTGTGCATAAACTGGTATCCAGATGTCCAGAATAACTTGACTCAGCTTTCCCATGAGTCTGACTTTACAGTTGGGGATTTTATCAGGCCTTTGGTCACTCTAGTCCTCTGAATCTTTGAGGCATCAACTAGCATGTGTGTCCTTCTTAGGAAAAGTTGGAGAATATTAGATTGATTTGGGAATATTAAATTCATCTTCTCATGCAATGTCATTACATTAAACCCTTTGTTAGTTTTGTGCCCCAGATCCAATAGCTATAAATACAAGAGGTTTTGTGGACGGTTTTGTTGAAGTAACTTTTGAAATTTTAAATAAACTGAATGTAATGCAGCCACAGCACACGATTTCATTTCTCTCATTGCCCTACTACCCAATAATAATTAAGTGACATAAAGTGACAGTGACATAAATTAAAAGTTTCTATTTGTAGCTTAGCTTACCATGTGCTCTCAGAAGGAGATGGATGAAAGTGAAACTGAAATTTGAAAGAAATATTATGGTTATTAAGTTTCATCATGGAATGTAGAGCACTGACCATCACACATCAGGCTGAACTATATGATAAACTTTCTTCTAAATCTGGCTCCACAAGCTTTGAATTCAGTTTTCCAAAAAACTTGATTCAAGTAACTAATGAGTAAATTGGAAACCTGATATCATCAGTCATTTTCCTGACACACTTAAGATGAGTAATTAAGGTCCGTTTAAGAGAAGCCAGCAGGGAATGGTGGAGCATCTTGGGATAAACAACAGAGAGAAGCAATTGTCAAATGTAAGACTGATAGTGTGAGTAGGGA